>NW_017731655.1:348972-421127 GCF_001890085.2 Hipposideros armiger
TAATCCTTTTAAAAAAACCTGCATCTTACTTTAGAAAAATGAGACTTTTTATATAAGCTAATTGTTTTGATCAGTCAAATAAGGAAATAATTCTATTTAGTATTTTCCCAAAATGAAGATTCCCAATGATAGGAGCTTAATTAAATGGCCACAGTTAGCCTGGCAAGTGAATCAGTGACCAAGATTTCATAGGATCTCCCTAGTTACTGTCCCTTCTATCCACCACTCCAAGATAACTGGTACTAGGTCTGCTCAAGTAAGGGACAGTTTAGCTTGGACTAGAAGACCAGGGGAGATCTTCTGAAGGACAGGAGAGAAAGCTGAGACTTGGAAGACTCAGCAGGGTTCAGTTCTGTGGGTAGTAGGAGGAATAGCATTTCTGTATGGAAGGGGTAACACAGTAGAATGGTCAGAAGTAGAAAGAGCCAGTGGATCTGAAACAGAGAATGAACTACACATTGGGGAGAATTGAGGCCAAAATTTGGCAGGCTTGGGTCAAGGTTGGCCTTGGAAGTTTGAACTTTATGAAAGCAGCACGGCCCAGTAGAAATCATATTTGCATTGTACACATCATTCTGGATGCTGCACAGAGAAGAGATCAGAGATCAGAGAGAGGCCTTGATGCATTTGGTTAGTTAGGAAGCTATTGCAGTACTTCAAGAAATAATGGTGGTGGCTGGGACAGAAATAGCTGGAATCAAGATATATTCAAGAGATAGAAGCACTAAAAAATGGTACTTGATTTAATGAGAGAAAAGAAATAAAACCTCCAATTTGGTGTCTTGTGAGACGGGATGAATGATAGTCAGATGGGGACATTAGAGGATATTTTTTGATTTGTTTTTGAAGGTTGAGTAGGCAGATGATTATCCCAAATTTGTTGGCAGAGATAATTGGAATGATTTCACTTATATTCAAAATCTTTCAGTTCATTTGTGTGTGTGTGTGTGTGTGTGTGTGTGTGTGTTTGTGTATTTGTACTTCCAGAAGCTCCATCCCAAAGCCTTCTTGGAAAGGCAGCTTATGCTCCTCCAAGGCCTCCTTAATGTTGGAATTTTAATAAGATTCCAGGTTTAGGCACAATTTAAAAATATATCTTTCATCGTACAGTGCCTTTGACAAGTCTTATCTAGGGTTTGTATGATCGTGTTTTTTAAGAATTTTTTTTTGTACTAATGCTTCATAGTCTGAAAGAAAAACTAAAATAAAAAACAAAAACAAAAACCTTGTTCATGAGTCAAAACATGAACAGATGGGAAGATGGTTAAGTATAAAAACATTAGTAGATAGGAATGTGGTAAGAATATTACCAGGCTTAAGCACTCTTGCTTTAGGATAAAAACCTATGGCCAGCTAAAAATAAATTCCTTTTGCAGTTTTCTGGAAAGCTTGAACTGCTCTTTTATTGAAAGTGTAGAAAAGTGGATGGAATTGGTGCAAAAAGTTTCTTGATCCAAACATGCTTTGGCTTGAACCTTGATTTTAATAAATTTGTGTGTGATATTTTTGAAAAGTATAGTATGATTTGATTTTCCAGGCACCAGAGGTTTTATTTTATGGGTTTTTGACGCTTATACTTATTTTACTTACATGCTGGGGTATTGATTCACTGGTACCTGCTAAGGTGGAAGCTGCAAGTGTCGCCAAGATAATCCTAGTATCAGTATTGGAGAACCCTTATTGGGGAGTGACAGGACTGGGTACAGTCACCTGCATGTCTCTTCTCAGTACTCTGAGTGTTATATCCACTTCTAGATCTTTGGAGAGAGAACTATACATTTCTATTTTTTTAACTTGTTATGTTTGCGGAAATGACAGGGTTCTGAGTTTTTTGTTTAACTAACAATAATCCAATTGTGATCTTGTATTCTTGCTCCCCACACTTATAGGAGGTGGAACTCCCACTGTTTATAATTCTCAGACCCCCTTCCCCTCCCCCATCAGATGTGGCCTGCTAATGAATATTATTGGTATAATTATGTTAATGTTAATAACAGGTACTTATTGAATGTTTGAAATAATGAGTCAGCATTCTTTTTTTTAAAATACCTGATCTCACTTAATCCTCAGAGCAGTCCTGAGAGTTGATTATTATAGATGTCATTATCCTCAGCTTAAGAATATGCCTCATGCTCATTTCACTTTACCATGTGACGTTCATTAGGTGTGTCAATACTTGCCCTTTTCAAGTAATAGAAACTAAATTGTGAGAGGAGAAAAGGATCTTAAAAACCAGTTAGTAGAATGCTCTTCATTTTGTAAGAGATAGGTCAAGGTCATTTTCTTTGCCTGGATCAGAGATAAATTTTTTTTTAAATTAAATTTATTGGGGTTGACATTGGTTATTAAAATTATATAGGTTTCAAGTGTACATTTCTATAATACATCATTTATATATTCCATTGTGTGTTCACCATCCAGAATCATTTCTCCTTCTGTCACCATATATTTGATCTCCTTTACCCCCCGTATCCTCTGGTAACAACTAAATTGTTATTTGTGTCTATGAGTTTTTGCTTATTTGTTTGTTTGTTCCTTTGTTGCTTTCAGTTTTGTATCACACATATGAGTAAAATCGTATAGTTTTGACATTTTCTGACTTATTTCACTTAATGTGATAATCTCAAGATTCATCCATGTTGTCTCAGATGGCAGTATTTCATCTTTCCTTATGGCTGAGTAATGTTCCATTGTATATATGTACCACCTCTTCCTTATCCAGTCATCTATCAAAGGACACTTCGGTTGTTTCCATTGTCTTGGCCATGGTGATACTGCTGCAGTGAACTTATGAATACATACATCTTTACCGATAAATGTTTTTAGACTTTTGGGGTAGATACCTGGAAGAGGGATTGCTGGGTTGTATGAGATTACCATATGAGATAACTTCTTTATATTAGGGATTGGCAAGTTTTTCTTTTGAAGGTCCAGATAGGAAATATTTTAGGCTTTGTAGGCCTTTAATGTCTTTGTTGCAACTGTTCGACGCTGCTGTTAACAGTGCAAAAGCAATCACAGACAAGATTTTTAAAAAGGGGTGTGGTTGTGTTACGGTGAAACATTATTTACAAAAAAACAGGAGGCTGGATTTGACCCAAGCGCCATAGTTGCCTGAACTTTGGTTGAATTTTCATTCCTAAGTGACCTATTTGCCACAGTTAATCAGTACCTTTACCTACAATACCTGTTAAACATTTCTTTAATAGACATATACTCTCTGGGTCATCAAGTCTCATGACAGAAAGCATTACTCATGTACCAGTTGCTATGTTTTTATTGCTAGTCTTCCTCACTCCAAATTTTGACAGGAATATTCAAGGGCATGAAATTTAAAATTTTTGAATTCATCTTTTTCCCTCTAGAAAGTATCCCTCACAATGGTCTTTTTTTCTTTGGTTCAGCTTCGACCCCATCATAGCCACCGTGACAGTTTGCTAATTGTAAATCTACCAAGTGCCCCCCTTACAACCTTAGCGAGGGTCCTCATCCCCTACTGGACAAAGCTTAGTCAGATCATAAAGCCTTGGCCTGGGCTAGATCTTGCTAGATTTTATCATCCTTACCCTGATATTCTCACTGAGCAGTTTGCCCTCTGGTAATACTGAGCTACTGTAGTGCCACGCATGCACCATGTCACCTCACATAGCTGTGTTTCCTCTGGTGAGTTTTTCTACCTGAAACACCATGTTTCTAGTGTTCGCGTCCCTCTTATTATCCTTAAAATTTGAGTGACAATATCTCTTCTAGGATTCCTTCCTTAATACCCCTGTGCTCATTGTCTTTTCCCCTTTCCCCACAGCTTGGGTAGGCATCCAGAAATGTATATTAACTTGAACTTGCCTTGACATTCATAGTCGTGATGTCTCCTATTCCACCCTGTTTCACTGCAGCCCGCCACAAATAAATGCTTTGCAGTGACTTGCAGAAATGAAAGACGCTGGGTCTGAGGAAATAAATAGAAACTTCATTTCAAGTCATAGCTACATTCTATTAAGAACAATACTGCTAGTTCTATCAGAGGTTTTAGGCCATTTGATACTGTCTTGATTTATTCTATCCTCCTTACTTTTTGGTTGAGTTCAATTTTTTTTTCCATTTTTGCCTTTTAGAAAAAGAAATTATGTTTCATTCAACAGCTATAATCGTCTAATTTATAGATGTCTGTTTTTAGCTCATGTGAATCATATCTTCATGTTTTATGTTAGGAAGTATACCTTATTATGTCCATAAATGACTACTTATGTCTTCTTTTAAATTTATTTCTGTACTTACTCTAAAAGATAGCATTAAACTTTGAAGTTTTTCTCACTTCTAAGTGGGCCTTTTTCTCCTATAAATTGAATTTAGGGGGTGATTTTCAAACATTTCTGGAGGAGACATTCTTTTATATTTGTTTCAAAATACATTCTAAATGGATCACTATATTAAGCAAGTACATTTTTGCATTTATGAGCACTAATTTTATCTTTTAGTTCATGTGGGTAGCATATATTTATATATTTAATTAATAAGAAATATTAGGTTATTTTGATGAAGACAAAAGTTTGAAATCAAAGATTATGGAAGATAATTGAGGCTTCTTTTCCTAGTCTATTTCTGCATTTTATTTGGATTGAGCAATAAACTGATTGGCTTATTAAATACTTATAATATTAACAGTTGAAGAAGGGTTGTTTTTTTTTCTTGCAATCTATCCTCTGCAATTAAATGGATCCAAAGCCTGAAAATGGCCTTGTCATAAATATAATATTGAACAAAAGTTATCTTCAAACTTATATGCCATGATTATAGAATGAGTATATCAACAGAATGTTCTGTTTCACTCATTCATCTGTGTTACTCCGTTTACTCTTACACCATGATGGAAGCATGTGCCAAGCAGATGTTTCTTAGCCCTGCTGGTCATCCAGCTGAGCTCAGCACACATATGACATGAAAGTGTTACCTCACTGTATCATTCTATGTGTGTAGACATGCCCAGGCCTGAGTTAAAAAAAAAAATACAGTTCATTTTTCATCTTAGGGATTGTAGTTTTCGTCTCTACAAGTTCGACTTGGGTCCTTTTTATATCTTCTGTTTCTCTATTTAACTTTGGAATATATTGGCTACAGTTACAATACCCATTTTAATCTTTGCTAATTTGAACAGCTTTGTCAGTTTTAAGTTTTGTATTTATCACCCACAACTGAAGCAAGAACCTTCTTAGTCCTCTACCTAATGCCTGATAAATGATGTTTTCTAGTCTGACTGATGGCTACCGTCACTATTTCTTACGCTGGGTGTGCATCAGGCACTGTTCCTTCTAAATCTGAACATCCACAACCCCCCACCTCCATTGTGCCACAGCCTGGAAACTGTTTTATGGCACTAAGATGCAGCAAATACAGGGCTCTCATTATTTATTTGTCATCTCTCAGAGATGTCCCTTGTTACTTCGTGTATCATGTCTTAAAAGTCCCTGTTTCACATAGTTTGCACCCTTTTTTACTTGTTTCTGGTAAAAAGGTGAATTTAGTCCCTTTTACTCCCACTTGGGCAGAAATAAGCCAGGCCCCTCTCAATTTGAGAGTTTTATTTTCACACATTCATATCCATCCACATTTTCAGGTATATATTTTTAAATGTAAATAAGAAACAAACTCAGTCTGTTTTAGCTCAGACTGTATATAATTTTGCTTATTCCATATCTAATTTTTCACAGTGGGCTTTTAAGTAGTAACAGAACTTTTACGCAGGAATAAAAATTCCTTTTGTAATACAGACACATAAATTAATGACCCCCCAAAAAGATTAATGGTATGTAACAGCAATGATGTTACACACACTTCCTTTGTGCTAGATAAGTATGCCTGTTAGCACCTCCTGCAATGATGAAATGTTCGATTTCTCTACTCTTGTGTATTGTAGCCACTAGCTACTTGTGGCTCTCAGTACTTTGAGGTGTAGCTACTGTATTTATATTTAATTTTAATAAATTAGAATTTAAATGTAAATAGCCATATATAGCTAGTGGCTACTCTAGTAGTGCAAATCTAGACTGTGTTTTATTTGGCCACCTTTTATATTGGGTTCATTCTATTATATAATGTAGTTTTATGGAAAGAAAAAGTTAAGCTAGCATTTTATTTTAATAAAAAAATAACCCAACAAAGCAAATACCAATGATCTTCCAATTTGTTATTAGAAGCACTGTAATTGGAATTTCCGTGTATTGTATTTTTTTCTAAGACTAATGTTTAGTGGTTGGCCTCAATAAATAGTGTATTTGTGAACTCCAACAATATTATTTATTTTGTAAAAATACCACGTAATACTTATCTAAATGGCCTGTGGACAGCCATAATGATAATTATAGATTGTTGCTTAAGCACTAATAACTTTTATCATGTAAAATGAAACTGAAAAGTCACTAACATGTATAAAGATTATGTATTAAACTCAGTGAAGAATCACATACCTGCTTTTTGTAACTTCTTAACTTCTGTAATTTATATTCTCTGACAGATTTTCTCAGAGGAAAATAAATATAGAGTTATATGTTTTAAATAATGCTAGCTAAATAAATCAATGCTTCATATTAATCATTGGATTGCTTTTAACTTATATTCTAAACTTTGTTACATAGGATACAGATGCTAATTTGTATAGATATATGTAATGCTTCAGCTAATTGTGCTATAATACTACAGTGGCAAAGTTTAGTTCTCATAGAAGAAATCACTGTGAAGTCATCTGAAAAAGATGTTCATTTTTATGTGTTTTTTTAAACATGTTTTAAAACAGTGTTAGGTTTTTGTATTGACTGTTTAAAATGTGAAGTTCTGGTTTCATTACTTCTTTGATCTTTTAAATAAGGATCTGAAAAAATGTACACAAATATAACATTTATACTGATATTATAAAAACTCATTTATTTTGAATTCTTTGAATCAGTAGAAACATTTATATCTTTTATATGGTCAATATTTTAATGCAAAGTGCATTTATTTATTTCCTACCTTTTGTTACATGCCATGATTTCTCAGCCTACTAGTTTTGCTGGTATTTTATTCTTTTAAGATTTACAAATGAGTCGTTAAGCATTTGCTCTGAGTTTTCATGATAGCTTATAACTTAGTTAGCTTCTATTCATCAGAAGTATGAGTTGAATTTCATAATGGCATTCATTTAAATTTATTCTAAAATGAAGTGATTCAATATTAAAAGCTTGTTCTTTTTTCTTTTTAAAAGTACAATTCATTAAATTAAAGCAATTTTCATTAATAGAATCCATATAATTCATAAATAATTGAAGTGAGATGAAAGTTTTTCTAATTTTTTTTAATCCTTAAGATGAACTGTTCCTTTGATCTGCTTAATATTAGCCAGTTTCATCAGTTATTAGATTTCCCTCATATTTCTTTTGAAAAGTGCTGTTTTGAAGATGTTGGGCTTAATTCACACAATTTACTTTTCTGTACACATATGTAGATAATTTTGCAGTATCTATTGTGTGGGTTCAGAGAACCTCTATTCTATCTACCAGTTCTTTCTAACTCAATTATTTGGTAATTACCATAACTTTCATTTTGACTGCCCTTCGTTCCACTTTGGTGGGCGCTAAGTAATGCATTATTTGGATATATACTTATGCTTCCCAAATTGACTCTCTTCTTAGTCAAATAAACAAAGAGTCTATTTCTCCTTCTATCATGAGTCCTGACTCATGGCCTTCCTGTGACCATGGACTCTGGAATGAAACCGAAGCATTACATGTGGGGTTATGGATCATTTGTAATTTTTAAAGAATATTGTGTGTGATATTAATTATTGTCCCTTATTTAATGTACCTGTCCTCAGAGACAAGTGAAAAAAATCACATTTTAAAATATAAAAAAAATCAATTGGAATTCATCTGGGACCAGGGGTATATGAAATGGTTACTAGACAAATCGAAAGCATGTGTACAACCGAATGTAGATGACGTGCAGCACAGAGAAGCTTTTTCCAAACTCTGGGGGCCAGAAACCTGGCCCACCCACAAAGCCATGAAGCTACCCATATGTTAAATGTTTAAGCAGTTTACCGGTTTATAGGAGTGAGTTTGCTACCTTTAAAAAATATAGATATTATTTTTTTGGGGGGGTAGAAAGAGGTCCTTATCATTTTTGTGTGTACGAATGAAACAGAACTGTTAGAAATGTTGTTTTTACTGTAACATACATGTAGCAAATTAGTGAAACTTGCAAAAAAAAAAAAGATCAAAGGATATCTACTTGTGAGCTATAAGCAAATCTGCAGAACTCAACCTATGAAATGTTTTAGCTACCTTTCAATGGATGCAAGCCTGTCCGGGTTGTAAGTTTGTTTTATTAAGGCAAAAACATTTACATTGCTCTCGAGTTATCATGATCATTTTGCAACCCTCTGCTGTAGTTGTATAAACCTGCCCTGTTTTGAAAATTAAAATTGATTGCATTATTATACTAACAGAAGGTTTTCCTGGAACTCCTAAGTAGTTGGTGTGTTTTCAAGGTTCACAATTAGTAGCACAATGTAAAGTCTATCTTATGTTTCATGGTTTTGATATTAGGACGTACACATCTGCTGGAGATTATTTTCTGTGTTTCATGTGTCATATGGCCTCCCCATCCGGTGAAAAGCATTTTGAGATGCATCCTTCTTCTTCATGTTTGAATTTTGTCAACCCAATTATATATTGCATAAAGTTAATATCCATGTCTGCTTCTTTAAAATTTAATTATATCAACTAGTACAATGTTCAGCACATACTAAGTATTCAAGGAAAGGACCTGTATGAATCGCCTATGTTCTATGACATGTCATAAAGTTTCCCTGTAATTTAAGTGTGTACTTGGTTTGGTGGGCTGACATAGGCAGTTTGTAGATCTGTAGTTAGCTTGCCTAGAACTCACCTTTTTGCACCATTTCCTGAATTCACGGAGTCTGTGGTAAAGAGCATTGGCGTACTGATTTATTTTTTGAAGTGCTGTTACCTTTTTCTTTCCAAGGAGCTAGTATATGTTGTATTTTGTTGATCTATAGCTGGAATGAAAGTCTTCCACTCATGACTTGGTAAGAACTTTTAAAAATTGTTGTACCATGTACCATGTACTTCAGTTCAACCTAGATGTGTTTGCTACGGCACATGTCTCTCTAACAAAAAATTAGTTTCTTGGGGCCAGCTGAGTGGCTCAGTTGGTTAAGAGCTCGCTCAAGAGTTTGAGCTCTGAGTAACAGTGGCTCGAGTCCTGGCCCAAGCTAAGCAGCCGCTGAGCTGCCAACAGGTGGCAGGATGGCTCAGCTAAAAAAAAAAAAAAAAAGAAATTAGCTTCTATGTGATTGGTAAAGTAGGGAGTTAGGTCCATATAATGTGGAAGTGGCATCAGCTTGTATGCAACATTGCCTAGATAAGAACAGCCAAAAAACCAGGAATAGAATTAGAAACTTGGAAGGAAAAGTAACAATCTTCAGCTTAGCTGCTGCACTGGATCAGAAGCCTTTATGACATCCTATTTTTTTTAATCTTTTGTTTGATTCATATATTAGTTATTAAGAGAAGAGCAGTAAAACATCCCCCTATTTTATGGATTTGGAGATTGTGTTCTTACAATTCAATTTTTTTTTTTTGCTTTGTGCATTCAAATCTACATTCTTAGTAATAAGGTTATGATCATGATAATTTTTTATTTTTATTATGTACTGTTACTCTTTATTTCTATTAATGGTTTTTGTTTGAAACTCTACTGCTACAACTTTTATTTTTGGTGGAATTTGTATGGAATGTCTTTTTCATCCTTTTATTTTGTACTTTTCAGCATAGTTTTCCTTAGATATTTATCTTATAACTAGAGTATTGTTAGATTTTTTTCAGTCTGTTCAATCTGTTACTTATAAAAGAGTTCACTGTATTGCATTTATTTTTATTAGTTTTATATTTGGGATTCTTCCTACAAACTTATTTTATTTTGTTGTTGCCATTGGCCAATTGTTTTGTTTGCTACTTTTCTATTATGCTTTGCTGCATTGATATACATAATCCTTTTCTCCTTGTGAACATTCAGAAACTATAAACTATAGTTGTATATAGCTTTAATTAAATACTGTTACTTTTAAAATATGCATAATTAGCTATAAGTTAGCCAAGTGTAAAGTTTCTAATTTCTGTCCTTCTCCAAAACAAAATACAGATACAGCACACTTTAATTAGCCATTGAGCATTCTCATTCCAATATGATTTATTCTTGTCTAAAGTTTTAGATCTAACATTTTTAGGCTCCCAAAGTTATTCTTACTTCTATAATTAAAAGTTAATGTAATTAACTTACATTTAAAAAATGTAGTTTCGTGCTCTCTTTTAGGGCATGTTTGCGAAAATTACCAGACCTGCTCCCAGCTCTGATCTCCCTTGGAGGTTCCCTAGCTCTTGACAGGTTTTGTACTTCCTGCTGGGCCAACCTCAGGCAGTTTTGTGTGCAGAACTCCATGCCCAGTTTTATAGTATCCATCATTTCTTCTCCATTTAATGTGTTATCAGTATGTTCGCTCTTTCATTTCTATGCATTTTAAATCTCTCTGAAGGTTGTAATTACAAATTAGTCTTGTGTTTTCTGCTCCTTGTGCTATTTTCTTCCACAAATGCTCTCCCCATGCCCCTTATTTTAGAATGAGAATTTTCAGAACTCAAAATTTGTTGGGGAAACTTAGGTTGTATCAAACAAGAAATGTCTGTCTAGTTACCTTTCTAGGCTGGCAATAATGTTACCTAGGTTGTGCACTGCAAAACTCCAGGGCATTCCATCCACAGAAAGTATATTGGGCAGGGTGTCCCCCAGTGTTTCATGGCATCTAAACAGTACAGGTAATTACATGGTTAAAAGAGTTAAATAGTCACCAAACAGCACTGTTGTCCCCAGTCCAGCTGGGTTGGGGCTGTGTAGCGATCTGGCAGTATGGGCCCAGGAGAGAATTTTACCCTCAGCCTCCCCTGGTTCTAGATCCATACCATGACTGCAGTTTCCAAAATTGCCTTGAATTTGGAGAATTAACCTGCTTTGGTTTGCAAGCCCACTACCAGAAATTTTAGGTTCAGCTATTTATTTCAAATTCATGAGACTAGAAGAAGCTTTGTGGCACTGGTTTGTCCAACTTTGTAAAAGACTGCAGGATAAGAAAAAAAGACGGGGCAGGGAGGACCCTGTCGATTCAGCTGTAGCTCTTAAGTTCATCAATGCACATTAGTACAGGGGCTACCCCCCCACAGACACCTCTTCTCCCCCCACCTTGCCAGGGAGCTAGGGGAAGGTGAGCCTAACGTCATAGGGTCACATCATCTTTTCTGGAGGTATTCAGCAGATGGAAAAATCTGAAACCTTTTCTTTCTGCTGTTCATCTCCCCCTCACACTTATTTTTTTTCTTTTATTCTTTGTCTATTCTTTGGTTTCTTTTTGGATTAAAGATTTTTAAGGAAAAAAAGTGTCTTTATTGTCACCCTAGATTTCAGGAAGAAGCAGCTATATGTGTATGTATGTCTTCAATTAACTATATTTATTGATAGTGTTAATGTAAAGTTCCAAGAAGTAATTATTGAATATTTACTACCTTAATACATATATATATATATATACACACATATATACATATATATGTATATATGTATATATATATATATATACACATTACATGTCATCTCATAATTCTCTTTAAAAATAGATGCTAGTAAGTACTTTTGCCTGGAAAAGCAAAATGTAATGTGATGTGATGTGATGTGTTGGAAAAAAAAAACTCCCTTGCGTGGCAGAAAGAACATAATAAGATATTTTGTTGTGTATTTTCTGTAAAGTGCATTTCCATATAAATGAGCAGAGGGGAAGGGAAGGGATTAGTATAAAAGTATTAGGATGAAGTATATTTTTAAATGCTCCTAGTTAATAAATATGCATATTGAATAACTTATAATTCTTGAAAGTTTTTAAAATTTGGTATTGTGAAAGAATACATATATTTATGAGTGTTCATTTTATGTGTACATTTGCATTTTAAATTATTCATTTTGAGGGTATATGTCTTTTATATTCCATAAAAGATGAACAATACTGTAAAACCCTCAATAATTTTGGAGAAATGAATAAAGATCACCCTGAACTCCCTAAAATTTATATTAAAAGTAATGTTTAAAAAATAGTCATTTGAATAATTTCAAGAAAAGCACTATTTAACGCTGCTAAAAAATACTATATAAAATTATTCTAGATTTACTTTAAGAAATAAATGATAGGGCCGGCTGAGTGGTGCGATGGTTAAGAACTGGCTTGGGACGCCAGAGGGCCCTGGTTCAGAATTCATATATGAGGGCCAGTGATGCTGCCCTCCACAGCTGGGATGCTGAACAACAGCTCAAACTGGAGCTGGGCTGCCATGAGTTGCTGGCGACGGCGTAGGCTGCAGCCCCTGCTGCAGTGGGTTGTCATGGGCTACCGTGTGTAGCCAGCAGCCAGTGTGAGCGGCCAGCAGCCTCAGTGAGCGGCCGTCCAGAAGCTGGCGACTGATCTGCCTCGCCCGGGAAGAGCGGAATGATGGTGCCAACTTGGGCCAGTGCAGCAACGTCCTCCACAACTAGACTGAAGAACAAAAGGACAGCAACTTGTGTGTTCCCCTTCCCCGATTCCCCAGCGCTGTTCCCATCTCCCCAATTCCCCAATAAAAAAATCTTTAAAAAAAAAAGAAATAAATGATTATTTGTTAGAATTCCAATTGTTAATTACTTTGAAAATAATTCTTGTAAACAACTTCTGTACATAATTACATTGAATTTTATTGATAGTGTTAATTTCATAACATATATATTTATTTATTTGTAGCCTAGTCTCAAATTACAAATTATGAATTAAGTTGAACAAATTGATGAAATGATATAGCATTTTTTATACATTTGACTCTGACACAAGTTCAAATAGAACTTTATATGCTCAATGAGTGTTTATTACCTCCATATTTATAAAGGATGATTCATTGATCTTATTTAATATTTGTGGCTTAGTGTGTTTAACCAGGAATGAACACAAATTGATAAAAATATTATAATTGTGTGTGTTTTGAGCTTCTCTAATGTTATATTTTTCAAAGGAAAGTGAAGGGAATGGTGTTCTAATTGTTACCTTTTATATTATTTTTCAGGTGCATTTTCTTGATTATAAATTGATACCTCTTGGTCAGAAAATGGAAAACCTAATGCAGATTAGGGAATTTGCAAAGGAAGTGAAAGAAAGAAATATTTTATTATGTGGCCTTCTCATATATTATTCACAGGTAGGTAAAATGTGTACTCTTCAAATTATATGTTCTGTAGAATATAATTTTAATGATGGGGACCTGATTTTGTTAAAAGCAAAGAGATAGTAATAAGAATAAATTTGGCTGGAAAATTACTCATTCATTTCTGTTCTGTAGTAGGTGGAACTTCTCAAGTCTGGAGTAAAAATAAAAGTCAAAACAGGTGTTTTGATTAGAGGAAAAAAGATGAAAATTGGCAAATGTCTCATACTAGGTAGTTCACATAGAATTGCCAGATATGGAAATAAAAATACAGAATGCCAGTTAAATTTGAATTTCAGATAATAAATAATTTTAAGTGTGTCCCAAATTTGGTATTTGAAATTTGAAATCCAAATTGAACTGGACTTTTGGAATTAACTGGCAACCCTAAGGTCACAACACTTAGCCAGTTGTATAATTTGAAATCATTTATTTCTTTTTATGTTATGCTAAAAATGTTGATGATCAAGTTTTTAATCACTTGAAAGCAAATTTTGGCATTGAGATTATAAGAGGGCATAGTATTTAGAGAAAGACTCTAATTATCACTGTCTTTTAATTGCAACAATAAGTTAAGCTGAAGGCAAAATGAATTATCATTTATAAACTCTGTGCAGAGGAGTGTTACATAAATCAAACTGTTTGGAGAATCTGTTAGAGAAGGTGGGTTTGCCCTTTGTGCATAGATATCTTTTGAGGAATGTGCAGAATGCTTTATAGTTTCTCAGAGGTACCACATGAGAGTCAAGAAAGTGAAATAATCAACTGCGTTTTTAATGGTCTGGAAAAATTGTTATTTGGTACTGACTGTCCAGGAAATGACAGGTATTTAAAGTTATACAGTTGATGAATAACAGCTATTGTTGATGAAATATTTAAGGTGCCTTTTTAGCCTGAAGGTAACAACATTTCTTTGGAAACAAATGGATCTTAATTAAATATAAGGATCATCTTTTAGCCAGTCCCTTGGTTTTCTTTAACTTTGAGGTTGTTTCCTCCGCTTCCAAAATAGGAAAGCGTGGTTCATCATCAAGAACGAGACAAAATTTGGTTTACTTGGGATCAGAAAATGTGAGTGCTATGGGAGGGGTATCAGAGTCAGGACAACCAAAGCCTAAAGAGATCAAAACTTAACCCTAGGACATGTAACTGTCAGGGTAAGAATGAAGAATTGAGGTCTGAATCTTCTTGCAGGAATGTTCCCTCTTCATTAGAGTGCCTTTGGTTGTTCTCTAGATCATTATGGTGGGAAAAATAACTGAATTCTTTCTCTTGTGCCATGTGAGGTGTCATAGGCACACAGTAACACTACACGACGTGGACATAAGATTGAGTTCACTGAGGGAAATCTCAAAAGCTGAGAAATGGGAGAGCACACACAATCCCTGGAACCCCCTTTGTCCTATCATGTAGGCTAAGCAAACAAGACCTGTATGCACTGTAGCTGACATTCCGGCAGAGAGTATGGCTGCCAGATGAAATATATTGGGCTGTCAGAAAAGTCATGACATATTTTTTCTATGTTTTTCACTGCAAAAATGTGTCATGACTTTTATGACAACCCAATAGTATGCCCAGTTAAATGTAAATTTCAGATAAACTATCTGAAATTTTTAGTATAAGTATTCCCAAATATTTTATGTGACATACTTACACTGAAAAATACCTTGTTATTCTGAAATTCAGATAGAACTGGACATCTTCTGTTTTTCTTTGCTAAGACTAGTCACTCTTGCAGAGTTTATATTTACAATACAGTTATTGATTTTCCAACCCCTGGGTGCTCTACACATTTATGGGATGGGGACAGTGAGTATATATGTGACTCTGCACCGGTGAGGGCTCCCTGTTTGGAAAAGTGGCCTTGTGGGAAAGAAGGAAACTTTGCTGCCTTGCTTGGCATCCATCCTTTGTTGTTTGGAGCAAAGTTGGACCTGCTAATCCAGTTCTACTAAGCTTCCAAACGTGGGAAGAAGATGATCCTACAAGGCCTTTAAGCTATGTTTTGCATCATTTTAGAAAGCAAAGATAGCACACCTACATCTTGCTTGTCTCTTCTTGAAAATACAATAGTGCAGATGTTTCAAATATATGAGAATGTGTAAAATACAAGGTATGCCTTTTCCTGAAACACAGGTATGAGTTGATCTTATAAACCCAACACATTGTCCAATGCATAAGTCCACCTGAGACTGCATTGACCAAAGGACCCTGGGATACTCACCAGTTATACCATTTACAAGGGCAATGGTTAAAATACTGGGGAAATATCAGCAAATAAACAGACTACTTTAATGAAGGACTTCAAACAAATCCTTGACATAATTTCATATCTCCAAATTGGGGACAAGGGGTATGCCATTTTCCATTTTCTCCCGAAACCCTTTAACCATAGGTAACTCATGGGACTGAGGCTCCGTAAAACAAACTTTGGGAAACACTCCCCACAAAATGCCCCAAGTAAAGAAATTGCTACCTCTGGACACACTCTTTATATATTTCAGTAATAATTTTTCTATTTAGTTAATCAATATCTCTACTATTGAGTGCCTACTTGACAGGTATTCTGTCAACACTATGGCTATGAAAATATATAAGAGTGAGCTTCTGTTCCCTGTTTAGTGAAAAGATTATTGGTCTGTGGTTTCCATGGTACTGCGAGATACAACTTTTTGTAGTGCTCGTACATTGGACTTGGTTTCCTAAATCTAACCCATCTCTGTCTTAGCCATTTGGATGTTTTCATAGAAAGTTATTGTGCATCATTTTAAGTCTCTGATCAGTGAAACCCTTCTAGATTTTTAATCATTTTTCATAAGACATAGCAGTGAGTGCTTCTCCTTTGGATAGGTTTTCAGTTTATTGATAGTCCCTCCTCAGAAGAGAGAACATAGTGAATTGATTTCAATATCTGTGATATACATATGGTCTTTCTGGATTAAAAAAGACCTGCCTTGTTATGATAAGATATTTCTGATAATGTAGATGGTCTTGATTTTTTTGGCAGCACTTTCACAGTGTTGATGTATATGATGTTTATAGTTAAATAGAATTATGTAAGCCTCTCTTTTTTTAATCACATGACGCTATTAAGCCTCTATTTGTGTTTGTGTGCAGTTCTTTTACACATGTGTAGGACTTTCTGTGTTTGGTGAATTTAAATGTTTCAGTTTTTTTCCTAGTGTTCCAGTCTCCTATTATCTTTTTTTTGTAAAATATAGCATACTCTCAATTAGCTATAGTTTCTTTCTTCATACAATTTACAAATTAGGGGAAAACTGATTTAGAAAAGGCTAAGGATTGATTCTTCTTTTAGTATCTGTAAATGTTATCTACAAATAAAATGTAATATCTACAATGTTATTTGTGATCAATTAATGGTAATTCTTTGATAATTCAATAACTCACAATTGCATCTAATTGTATAATATTTCAACTCAGTTTCTTCATATTTTTTCTACTCACAGGAGAATCTTTCACAAATGTGTTGCTTAACTCCAGATATGTTCTGTGTGTGCAGTTTTTCTAATCATAGAGCTATAATTTGCTAAATTATTGAATATGCTAGTTTCTGAGCTATATCAGTGTAATAAAGTATGAATTAACTTTTCTTTCCCCAAAATTGACTTTAAAATTTTCTACTTGCCTCAAAAAGTTAATAATTTAAAACAAGCTCTTTGTGGGTAGCTTAAACTTAGACTTAGAGATCAACTGACTGGCTTGACCATTTATATATAATATAAAGTTTTCTGATTTTATCATTCATTGCTCAGTTCCTCAAATTGTAAATAAATCAGGAGAGACTTGAAATTTATTATCTAGTTAAGAAATGCAGCATAAAGTTTGTCTTCACAAGTTGTTGAATGAATTTAAATCAGATCCTGTCCCTTTTCAAAAATAGCCATACAAACATAATTATGAATTATATTAAAACCAGGTTTTATAATGCAATCCATATATATAGGAGCTTTGTTCCTTTTAAGTATTATTTTAATTAATTCTATGCTTAAAACATTATTCTTCATTCATCTATTATTCCAACTTTGTTATGAAAGTAATCACTGAGGTCCAAGATATAAAATTATGTGTTTGAGGAACATGTTCTAATTATTTGAAAACCTATATCTAATCATATAGCAGTGAATTTATAGAAACTTAGTATTTCTGGCATGACCTATTCAAGCCAGTAGCTTAGATTTTGCAGACTTAATTTAATCAAAGTCTACAATATTTTTATGATGATTTTGTATTTTAATGCAATTATTTGCAAGTATACATTTTAAAGTAAAATTTTGCTCATGAACTTTTATGTCAATAAAATTTGTAAAATCTATAAAATTTATAAAGTCATGAAGTAGTTTTCCATTTAATTTATGCATTGTACATGCACAGGGTTTTAGAGATAGAAACATGCATGTTCATGGTTAAAGAGTTTCCCAAAACTATTATAACTGATTATTTCTTCTGCTGAATTAATGTCTTCCCTTTTAATTTAAAAACTAGCTATAAGACCTTGAAAAAATAATATAAGTTTTCTAGGCCTCCTATTCTCCACTTGTAAAATGCAGAAGTCAGAGCATCTATATTGAAGCCTCTGTCAGATGAGAAGACGAAGACACAGAAGGTGTGCAGACTGTGTCAGGTGACACCATTGGCCATCACTTACTCTGACAGAAAAATTCTGGAACTGAGCTTGGGTTTTCTTTCCTCTTCCTATGTGATCATAAACTTTACCTATACTATTATTTTCTTTATTTCATTGATAACTTATCTATTATAGCTCATGTATTTTATATAGTTTAGAGAGAGTACTGTATTTTTGTTTGTTTTTCTGTTTTGTTTTTTTCCTGACACCTTAATAAAGTAGAAGACAACAAGGGGGATGTCTTAGTTCATTCTGCTCTATAACGGAACACCATAGACTGGGTGGCTTATAAACAACAGAAATTCATTTCTCGTAGTTTGGGAGGTTGGAAGTCTGAGATCAGGGTGCCAGCATGGTTGAGATCTGGTGAAAACCCCCTTTCTGGCTTCAGACCACCGTTTTCTCATTTTATCCTCACCTGGTGGGGAGAGGGTAATGCATTGCTGAGATCTCTTAATTAGGGCACTAATCATATTCGCAAGGGCTCCACCCTTATGACCCAATCACCAACCAAAGGCCACAGTCTGATATCATCACATTAGGGGTTAGGATTTCAACATATGAATGGGGGGCAGGAAGGGGCACAAATGTTCAGTCCATAATAGGGAATTAACATGCATCAGAGAAAGGTTAAAGAACATATTAAACATGTTACCATGGTAGGGAGTGTGTACCACTCTAGTGTATCTGTTTTCTCTTTCTCCATTCTTCTTTGAATTGCCATTCCACAGGATTTAATATAGTGGGAGAAAGGTCTTAAAAACAGTGTTTGGCTTAATGAGCACTTTCACAAATGGGGCCATTGGACAGGACTATACCCATCAGCCAAGCTACAAAAACCAAGCCTTGAAGAGGTCAGTGGATACAGCAGGGGAGCTCCGTTACCCTCTTCCTGCTCCTGAATGCTACTTTTTCTTCTGTTCCTAGAACTGTAGCTCTTGTGGGCATACAAAAAAGGAAAAAAATTGCCAAAACAGTTCTGTAATTTTTATTTTTATTTATTTATTTATTATTTTATTTATTTATTTATTTACTTATTTATTTATTTATTTATTTATTTATGCCATCCTGCCACCTGTTGTCTGCTCAGCGGCAGCTCAGCTCGGGCTGGGAATCGAACTGGCAACCCTGTTGCTCAGAGCTCACACTCTTGAGCGAGCTTTTAACCAACTGAGCCACTCAGCTGGCCCTTGTAATTTTTTTAAAAAAATAATTATTTGTAAAAGATCTATGAGAACCCTTCTATACAACTCCAAAATAATATATGGAATGATGTAATAAAGTTTTTGGTTAACAACGTTAAATTAGATGAAGCTGTGTAAATTCATCTGTCACAAAACACAAACTAGATCTCTCTATTTTGATGAGGTAAATACTGTTGTCCTTCCCTATAGTCTGGGTTTTGCAGTTTTTGCATGTACTGTAAAGGGCATTCGAAAACATTCTTGACTATGAATCTCTTTGTAGTTACTCCAGGTAAATTCATAATGAGACATTAAGAAATATATAAAGAGGTCCCACTAGGATACCTTTGTGCCAAAAGACCTGAATTTGTAGGATACAGTTGACATCAATCTTTCCCTCTCATATGCATCCCATTTGCTTTTTGTCTTCTAGACATATGAGTTATTCTTCAAGTGTGTGTGATCATTTGGGTGTATGTTATCGAGTAGCAGAACACAGATTTTTTTTAAATGATAATATTGAAGGAAGTGAGGCTTAAAACTCTATTTCCTACAATGAGCAACTACTTGGATTTTAACTGGAAATTATTTACTGAACACAAGGTACTTTTCCGTGACACTGAATCCTAAAGACATGCACACCAAACATGCAGCACCAAATCTGTTTACAGAAACCCATAATACCCTGTTCAGAGTAATCAGGCTTTTTAGATGTGGGGATGTTTATGAAACTAAATATTTTTCTCGTTCAATATTCTTTTGGCTTTTATTGTTTAGACTTAGTCATTCTTTGGGAAAATATGAAGGTCAAAAAAGATAATATCTCTTCAAAATTGAGTAAGTTTGAAAAACAAAACTGTTTCAAGGGAGTTTGGTTAGCTTACTTGGCAAACTCATTAGAGAAAGTGGCAGTAAGCTATGATTCTTAGACATATCTAAATGAAATGGAATATTATAATAGATACAAACTTCTGCCACAGATCTCCCCTTAATTTTATTTTTGAATCAAAGAATCAACTTTATGAATGAAAATGGCCATGGAAAGTTCTTAATGAACTAATTTCTTTGAATAATGTATTAATTAGCTATTATTGCATAACAAACTACCCCAAAACTTAGTGACTTAAACCAACATTTATTATCTCCCAGCCTCTGGGTTCTCCAACTCTGGGTATTTTTCAAGGCTATAGTCATCTCAAGGCTCCACTGGAAATGACCTGCTTCCTCGGCTCACTTAGCTGGCTTCTGGAAGGATTCAGTTCTCTGGGTCATTGCACTGAGACCTCAGCTGTTCACAAGCTCGTGGGTGGAGGCCTGCCTCTGTTCCTTGCCATAGGGGCCCGTCGTAGAGCATCTCACATCAGAGTAAGCAAGAGCGAGAACTAAGATGGAGGTCACAGTCTTCTGTAACATAATCACCAAGCGACATCCTGTCACCTTGATTGTATTTTTTTCATCTGAAGCAGATTACTAGGTTCTACCCATACTGGGGGGAGGTGATTACACAGGACTGGACTACCAGGAGGTGGTGAGCGTGGGGAGCCATGTAGATACTGCCTACCACAATAATACCTGAGTGCTAATGTAGGCTAAGAGTTATATTTCTTGCTACCCACTCCATGCAATTTAAGGGGTTTGTAACCTAAGTAGGGCTAAAAATGTTCAAATGTAAAAACACACACATATAAATTATATGTGTGTATGTATATATATGTACATATGATTATACACACATACGTGGAATTTTTCTCTTGACATGTGAATAGAATAGGAACAGCTAGAGAGGGTTTACTACAGAGGTGGAGAGCCAAAGACATAGAACCTTATTTTTATGTTGTCTGTACAATTGTTTTTAAGGAGCTTGATTCGGGTCAGATCCATATTAAATGTATTGGAGGCATATATTTATAGACAGGCTATGTTATTTCAATTTAGGTTAGTAAAGCTAATATTACAAAATAATTACTATAAAATAGTGGTGTTGCATTTGAGAAAGTTGCGACCCATTAGGAACATATGACCCAGAAGTGTATGTCTCAGAGACTTGGAAAAGAGTTTCCAGGAAATGAATTGTGGTAGTAAGTCAAGAGGCCCAAAGATAACAGGAAGCCAATGAATCTGGTATCTGGAATCCTGTTGGTCATCTTCAGGGAACACATATTTGTGGACTTACTGAAGACACTGAGAAACTTCACTGGGACTCATCTGATTTTCTATAAACTGCTTGCCCCAGTAAAACTCCTGCTGTATTATTGTCAATGAAAAGTTGAAAATAAGAATTAATTTTAGTCTTTGCTGAATCTCTGATATTTTGACTAATAAAATAGAGAACAATAAGCCTGACAAAGAGGCAAAAGAACAAAGTGAATAATGAGTCCCTGGAAAATGGAACGTTTTAATGTATGTGTCAGTATTTGAGGCCTTTAAAATAAAATATGTTGTATATATCCCGCTCACAGCAGTTTTACGTAGGCTTTCCTTAAATAACATCAGAGGAAGAGAGATACCTTTACTGTTTATTTTCATTTATGGACCACTAATTATCCAAACTGCAGAAGCAGCTGTATAAAGAACTCTAAAATTGTGTGTTTAACTGAATCAAGTAGAGAACATCATGTGCATGCTGGAGGACTTAAAAACATCAAGTAGGTAGGGTGGGAAGTGAAACTAGATAGGAGAAATGTGAAGCCAAAATAATTATTTTCAGTTTTGACATTCTATGTCATTGGCAATAATTCTGAGTACTTTGAAATATTTGGGGCCTATCGACCTGTTAGATGTTCCATGTCATTTAGATTAAGGGTAACATTTCCCAAATCTGAACTGTCTAAGGACTGTTTTCCAGGAATGAGAGTCAATATTAAGAAAAGAAAATAGTTGGTAAAATTAGAACATGTGTTTATTGTCTCTGAAAATCCTATCAGCATTTCTGATTATGATCGCAGTGGAGATAGAGAGGGACATTCTCCACTGAGAATGAGGGAGAGATGAGTAATGTTTGGCATATAGGTTTGTGTATAGAAAATGGTGAGGTTTATTAGTTTTCAATTCATCTCATTACTCACCTTTGACAGTTGGTAAGGAAAATATATTTTAATTAAGCTTCAACTTCCTCTTACCGAATGCATAAGGGCAATTATATACTAATGCTATTAGGAAATGAGTTGGTTTAATAACAAATGTATCTGCAGTAACTCTTTTAGAATCTGGATTTTAATGGACATAAAAAACACAGATGTTTTACAAAGACACTATTCATGATGATTATCATTATGCTTTGGTCATTGTTTATATTTTATTTGTTTTCAATCACTGTGTTGTGCTGAAATCTTGTATCAGGAAGAATATAAGGAAATAGTGTTCAAAGAGGTCCACAGATAATTTACCACTTTTTTTCAGCTAAAATTATGTATTTTAACCTTTTGTGTTTTTACTCTATTTTCCTTTTTAAAAGTGTTGTTCTCAATCTGTATTTATGGCCTAAATCTTTCTAAATCATAGTAAATTTCATAACTAGGCCAGAGATATTCCACTATATGTACAGATTTTTATAAAACAGGGTTTCAGGGACACAAGAAATTCATGTTTACTATTGTACATGCTTTACATTTTTTAATTGTTTACCATAAAGACTTTTTTGTTGCAAGTATTCAAAGAAAGCAACTTTAATTTTTGTTTATAGGCTTTCAAGCTGAAATCAGGGCAATGTGAAATGTATTAAAATAGGGACCATTAAACTAATCTATATACCACCTACTACTATATCCTTGCATTCAGTTTGCGGGTTTGAACCAACCTTATTCTGTGTTCTTACTATCAATAAAGATAACAAAAAACCAACATTTTGATTCTCTAGTGAGCATATGTTATTGTGAAAAGATACTAACTACCAAATACCAAGCTACATATAAAATTCTTTTATTTAACATACGAATGTATGCATTTATAGTATTTTAATGCATCTGCATTATAGTATATATTCCTAGTTCCCATCTAGTGAAAAGTCATTTCTTGCATGTCTACTGTGTAAATGCCTGAGTCTGATTAAGTCTGTTTAGATTTGAATTTTAAATAGGAATAGTAAGTTTTGCTAAATATATGTGTACTAGAGTTTAAAATAATTGAGCTATATTCTTCACCATCTTAATCCAATTATTCCTTTATTAAACTTATGACTTCGTATTTAAGATGTTTTAATGCAATTAAAGGATTTAAGCTCTTCAGGGAGGGTGGTCTCTCTCTCTCTCTCTCTCTTTAAGAAAGCCTAGCATTAGCACGGATTATTAGTATTTTTCTGACCCTCGTAAGACAACATAGGCTAAAACCTAGATAAGAAGTTTTAAAAATTCTTTTACTGAAATCACAGTTCTGTCCCATGAAGAGAATAGGTGTGGTCCCTAAATCTAATTTTTTAGGTGAAGATGTTACATAATTTTCCCAAAATATACTAATCATAGAGCAAAGATTAAAACATGCAGTGACATTTAGCTGAACCTTGATAGCAATCCCAAAAATGGAGGCATGCATTCTGCCTAAAAATGACCAGTTGAAGATCTATGTGAACACAGTAGGGAGGCGCTTACTAATTTTCAACAAATGTCCAGGTCAGTACGATTTCAGAAAGCTTCATTTGTATTTTTTAAAGTTATGCCTTGATGTTTGTGGTTTTCATTTTTCTCATAAACTAAAAGAGCATGCGGCTTTACCAGCAACATCAACAAAACATGGATTTTCTTCACAAACGTACTTTCTCAAGTCAAGTGAATCACAAGTGAATTGCCTTTCTTACCTTTCCTCAATTTTTTGCTGATCGTTTTAGTGCCTTGGAATGGAACGAGTTTTGTTGTTTTTGTTTTAAAGTATATGCAAGAAAGACCCTTTGCATCATGAGGAAGTTAAATGTTGGCTGAGATTTGACCCTTGCCCTTAGGGAAAGGTTTTACTGGAAGAACTATATCAGATTAATTGGGTGTTAAAAATGCATAACTTTTGTGTTTTGGGGTTTAATTATTTCCACAGATTTGTGTTTCCCAAAGGTTAGCAAATGTGACCCTTGTGGTGAATTCATGAAAATAAGTACTGGGAAATAGCTATTTTGCCTTCTACTGCCAGCATGGCTGGTTTTGTGGAAGCCTCTGTCTTCTAAAACCCTGTAAAATGCACTTGAGATTTCAGATCGGTTCAGCTAGTGTATCTTTGGGACTTTACTTAATGGGAAAGCATATGTGCTAAGACAAAACAGCAGAGAGCTATCTCATCTAGGCTTTTGTGAATAGTTGAATTTCCTGACTAAAATTTAAAAATCCCAAAAGCTTACCACATTATGATTTTTTAAAAATCTTAGAAAAGTTACAGAAATTACTAAATTTGTGTCTACTGTTATAGATCCCTGATTTTAACAAGTTTATGAAAGAAGAGATTTTTTTCACTATAAACTTTCATTTAATTTATTTAAATGAAAATTAAACTTAAATGAAAATTTTATTTTATTATTATTATTCTTTTACTTTTTAAAACTGTATTTGCCAATAGAAAAACAAAAGAAGCCAGGCTGTAAGAAACCTATATTGTTAAATTATAAAATAGTGAAATGCTATTCTCATAGTATGATCATCATTTTTATTTTCTTGGTTTATTTTGACTCCTTGAATGGGACAAAACATTTATGTTGTAAGTTAGAACACCTCTGTATCTTTCTATGAACATTTTCCTTCATATAGCAGGATAGAACGAATGCATTGAAAATACAAATATAGGTATATATTTGTAAAATACAGTCGGTGAGTTTCAGAATGCGAAGCATGGTATAGAAAAACCACCACCACCACCAACAAAAGAAAAATCCAGCAATGAGGAAGTCATTGAAAAAGGAATTAAATTATTTCCGAAGACCACAGAACTTTGATATGACCCAACCAGTTTGCAGGCTCTAATTTTGTAACCTCTAAGGATTAATCTGTGAAAACATGTCTAAGCCTAGATGCTACATAAAACATTTAAGGGTCAGTGGCGCAGATGCCAGCAGCGCCATTAATATGTGCTCGTATAGAGAGATACATGTTTGTTTTTCTTGACCAGCAAGTGGTTTCTTTGAAAAGCACAAGGAACACACAGTGCCTGTCTGTGTGTCTGTATTTTCTGTCTGTGCTACTATTGCAGGAAGAATTCATATCTTCCAACTTTTTTTGTTCTTTATAGTGGGGTTTTTCTGTAGTTTGGCACTGTGATGTGCTACCTTTGATTACAGGATCCAATCAGAGTTGATGTACTCAGAAATCCATTAATGTGATTAATGTCCTCCTAATCATACTTTATTTCCTAGATTAGACTTATTTCCTGTAGTTTCACAATTTTTGAGTCATATCTTCAATAATTATGCTTTATGGGGAGGCTGAAATCCGTGTATTTTTAGTCTGTAATTTGAATGATTATTTTTATTTTCTTTGATTGCTTTTGCTTGAAGAAAATGAAATTTTGATTCTTTTTGTATGTCATATGCTTTTATTATGTCATATTTATTTTATTTTGGATATTAACCCCTTATTGGATATATCATCGTTGAACATTTTCTCCCATTCAGTAGGTCGTCTTTTCATTTTGTTGATGGTTTCCTTTGCTGTACAAAAACTTTTTAGTTTGATATAGTCCTATTTGTTTGTTTTTTTCTTTTGTTTCCCTTGCCTGAGAAGATATATCAGAAAAAACTATTAAATTCAATGTCAGAGAGTTCACTGCCTATGTTTTCTTCTAGGAGTTTTATGGTTATGGGTCTTACATTTAAGTCTTTAATACATTTTTAGTTTATTCTTGTATATGATATAAAAAGTTCATCTAGTTTCATTTTTTTGCATGTATTAAATGGAAATTCTACAATTGTGTATCCAGTTTGTCTTAGATATAGCAACAAAATTAATGATAATTTATAGCCTTCTCAGAGTTTTAATTAGTTTATATTATTAGGATATTAAATTTCATGTCTTTTCTAATGCTTGTTATATTTTAAATGGGAAACATGTGCAAGTTTTAGGCCAAAACACCAAATTTATTAAAAACCGTATTTTAAAAAGGAAAATGTAGGGTATTTAACGATTGAAAATTGCAAAATTGTAACTTAGGTAAATATATTGTGATTTTTAATGAACTATGAAATAAACATACACTTGCCATAGTATGATATATAACATAGACATTTGAACTTTAATTTCATGTTTAAATTTTCAACTAGTTACCTTAGTATTTTGAAAATAGTATTTTTTTGGACTCTCAAACATATTATCTATTAATAAATATTTGTATTTCTTTTTTTCTCTTTATTAAATGTATTGGGGTGACATTGATTAGTAAAATTATATAGATTTACAATGTACATTTCTATAATACATTATCTATATATTGCATTGTGTGTTCACCACCCAGAGTCAGTTCTCCTTCCATCGCCATATATTCAACCCTGTCTTACCCTCTTCTAACACTCCGATTCCCCCGTACCCTCTGGTAACCACTACCCTGTTGTCTGTGTCTATGAGTTCTTGTTTCTTTGTCTTGTCTGTTTGTTGCTTTCAGTTATATATGCCAGATGAGTGAAGTCATATGGTTCTCAACATTTTCTGTCTGACCTATTTCACTTAGCTTGATAATCTCAGGATCTATCTATGTTGTCGCAAATGACAGTATTTCATCATTTCTTATGGGCAAGAATATTCCGTTGCCTATATGTACCACATCTTCTTTATCTAATATTGTAGGAAACTTTGTTTCCATGTCTTGGTCATCGTGAATACTGCTGCAATGAACATACGTGTACATATATCTTTACAAATACATGTTTTCAGATTTTTTGTGTAGATACCCAGAAGAGGGATTGCTGGGTTGTATGGTAATTCTGTTCTTAATTTTTTTGAGGAACCTCCATACAGCTTTCCATAGTAGCTGTACCAGTTTATATTCTCACCAGCAGTGTATGAGGCTTCCTTTTACTCCACAGCCTCTCCAAAGCTTATTACTTGTCTTGTTGATAATAGTCATTCTAACAGGTGTGAGGTGATATCTCATTTGGATTTGATTTGCATTTCCCTAATAGCTAGTGAAGTTGAGCATTTGTTCATATATCTGTTGGCCCTTTGTTTCACTTCTTGAGAGAAGTGTCTGTTCATGTCCTCTATCCATTTTTTAATCAGGAAAATTGTTTTTTGTTGTTGTTGTTAAGTTGTATGTGTTGTTTACATATTTTGAATAGTAGCCCCTTATCAGAGACATTGTTTGTAAATATCTTCTCCCATTAGGTTGGTTACCTGTTTGTTTGTTGGTGGTTTCTTTTGCTGTGCAGAAGCTTTTTAGTTTGATACAGTCCCATTCATTTATTTTTGTTTTCACTTCCCTTGCCTTTGAGGTCAAATTCATAAAATCCTCTCTGAACCCAATGTCCATAAGTTATTAACTATGCTTTCTTCCATGCAATTTATTGTATTATGTCTTATGTTTAGGTTTTTGATGCATTTTTTAGTTAATGTCAGTGTATGATGACAGGTAATAGTCTAGTTTCATTCTTTTGCACATGACTCTTCAATTTTCCCAGCACTATTTATGGGAGATAATTTATTTTCTCCTTTGTGTTTTTGGCTCCTTTATGGAAAATTTGTGTGTGTGTGTATGTGTGGTGTGTGTGTGTGTGTGTGTGTGTGTGTGTGTGTGTGTGTGTGTTTTGTTTTTTTCACTGATTTATTCCCCATATGGTGCCTGGTACAAAGTAGGTCCTTAATAACTATTTGTTGATTGACTAATATATAATGTATGAAAATGAACACATACTTACAAGTATTATCAAAACCTCGTGGATTTGAGTAGTATCTTTACCTTATTTGTTTAAAGCTTTGTACTACTTTGATGGTTTCTGTTTATGCTGCTCCTGTTGTATTTGTTAAGGTGGGCAAAATATTAAGAGAAAAGTGGTTAAGCTATATAGTATTTATGTTATTATAAGTTAAATTTATAGAGGTAAATGTTAAATTCCAAATTGCAGGCCAGTATTGTTCATAAACATGAGTGCCATTTGCCTTATCCCAGGGATTCATAAATAGTTTATTAAAATGCTCACTATAGTAATTTACTGTCTGTTCAAAGAAAGAAGAAAAATAATGTCATCCCAATAGTGGAGCAAAAACACATGGTAAAATTCATTGCTCAGTAATGATAAACTCTAAGCATACTTGGGGTAGAAGTAACATTTCTCAACTAAATAAAGTGATATAGTGAAATTTAAAGCAGACATTAAACTTATTAAGTGTTAGGATCATTGCCTTAAAATAAATAATGAGAAAAGAATAGCCACAATTACCATTTGTGGTCAGCCTTGTACTGGATGTACTAACGAGCACAGTAAGAGAAGAGAGAGAAATAAAAGGTGAAAGGATTAGAAAGTAAGAAACAAATCTATCATTGTTTGCAAATAATATGATTATCTACATAGAAAGCTTGAGAACCTATAGGCAAATTTTTCAATTTAGTAACTGAGAAAAGTTTTGCATATTAAATCACTATACTAACATATTTTATTTTAAGAAAGAACAACAAACTGTTAGAAACTTTAAATGCTACTTTTTATGAACTAGAAATATACTAAATGGGGTGTGTGCATGTATATATGTATGTGTTCCCTTGATATTTTCTTCTTTCAACTTAGAACTTTTTAGAACTTCCTGAGTGTTTTAAATTTGTAGGAATGTGAATGCCATGAGGAAAAATTTTAAAGTATGTTACGTTTATGCTGTTTTTAGATGTTCCTTATGAATATTGCTATTGCGATTAAATAATGCTCTTGATGTAACAGTTTCTAAATACTGTGTAGCTCTGAGATTTGTAGATTAACATTTCCAGTTTCTAATGTGAGAAAATGCTTTTCAACATCCATAGCATTTAACCATTTAGAGTTACACTGTGGCGTGCTTTTAGATCAGTATAAAGATGAAGGACATGTCACTTAGCATTTAAGCGCAGCCAATTTGCTTGTTGCACAAGAACTCACGTGACGTAGAAATCATTTATTTGTAGAAAAGTGGTAACATCTATAGAAGGAAACTTTCTTTTGGAAGTTTACAGATGTTAAGGTAATGATTTTGGAAAAAATTAGAGTAGAATAACTAATTGACTTAGGTCCATGAAATTAACAAAATCTGGAAACTACAAACACTATAATGAATTTTCTAGTCAGTACAAAAATACTTCATCAAGTTAGAAAAAAATCTTTATTGAAGTTTAAAAAAAGTAATTTATGTCTTGAGTATATACAGTCCCTGACTTATGATGGTTCAACTTAACGACTTTTTGACTTTATGATGGTAAGAATGTGGTACATATTCAGTAGAAACTGTGCTTCAAATTTTGATCTTTTCCTGGGCCAGTGACATGAGGTATTGTACTGTCTCATGATGCTAGGCAGAGGCATTGAGCCACAGCTCTCAGTCAGCCATGCAACCATGAGAGCCAACAACCCCTACTCTACAGTGTGCTGTACTGCCAGTGTTTTTTAGACATTGTGTTTTGTGATTTTGCATTCCATTATGTCTACAGAACATCTATGTGTCTCCTGTTTCTGGTAAGAAGAAGAGAAAGGCAAATACTCCTGAGCTGAAACTCAAGATAATTGCCCAACTGTAGGCTAATGTTAGTGCTCTGAGCATGTTTAAGGTAAGCCAAGCTTACCTTATGATGTTTGTAGGTTAAGTGTATTACATGCATTTTTAACTTGCAACATTTTCAGCTTACAAAGAGTTGATCAGGATGTAACCCTATAATTAGCTGAGGAGCATCTATACTCAGGAAACATACAAATTCTACATGGAAATGTGATTCAGGAGAATTTTATTTCAATGGTAATATAAAAATTTTAGTTTGTGTTAATAGAATTAATGTATTGTTTCTCTGGGCTCATTCTACAGAGTTAGAACTTAGAACCCCACTAAATGGCATGTGTGTGTGTGTGTGTGTGTGTGTGTGTGTGTGTGTGTGTGTTTATAGAATTGTTAGAAGACTTAGGACATTTATTAAATATTTTAGTTCTTTTGTTTGTTCTCCATTTTATTTGGAAAATTTTGTGCTATGATGCTAATCTGGATTTTAGAAATTAATTAAGATTTTTGGACACATTCTTTACACATACCAAAGGCGCTACTGCCAAAGAGAAAGCAAGCCATTAAAGTGGTGAAAACAGATTTTCCTCAGGAACTACTGACAGTGGGGGAAACAGCTGCGCTCCATTCTGAATTGTGCCTTTTAAAAAGAGAGTGAAGGAATAGGGAGGGACAGAGAGTGGTGCTCAAGAGAAAATTGATCAATAAAAGTGGGACTCGGCTAGCTGGGTCAGCTAGGTAGCAAATACTAAAGTGATGGTTGTCTTTTCCCATGGAGTCTGGGAGACCGAGGCCCTTTACTTCCATGATGATTACACAAAGGAATAGCTTTTAGGTAATTGAAAAATACACTCCTGCTTTGTCGGAGACACATATACATCTCAAAGGAACAGAGTACGAGTAAGGATTCATAATTGTAGGCCCTTTTTAGTAAATGCTTTAAAGGGATGTCAGGGGCCTAGTCTCTGGTATTGGCTAGAACAAACAGTAAATTCTACTGGTATTATTGTGTTTCCAGCAGGCACTTCAATGGGGGGTTAGCATCATCTTAGGGCCATGGTTTAATGCTACTAGAGTTTTGTTATCCTGTAGTGCAGAAGTTTGGGCAGGGTCTTTATAGGCTGAGATTTCTGCAGTTCTCATTATATTATACCAATTTTAAGTGAAAAAAAAATTTAGACTGTTCCAATAGAAAATGGAATATTGTTAATTTGACGTCTAAAGAAATGAAGGCATATCCTTTCCTGAATTGAAACTTTAGGTGTTTTTTTCATATGAGATAATACTAAGGCTTACAAATGTGTTTATTTATTTAGTTTTTTTGTAAGACAGTGAATCCACATGGTTTGAAACTTAAATCATACAGTTGTACACAGTAGAAAGCTTCCTACTGCCATGTTCTCATCAGCCTAGCCGCCAACCCCCACCCCAACAGCAACATCTGTCCTTCCCACGTGTGTGATTTGCTGTCACAACTAGTTTGCCCTTTCTGTGCCCTCAAGCTTTCTTCAGATTCATAATGATGTATCCATGATGTAGGTATGTGCCATTTCTCATCTTTACTTTATTCTGTTTGACCTGGGTTTGAATAGGTTTTTGTCTTTTCTGAAAAGGGTTTTCCCGACCATGTTGTAACAAAGTGGCTGCTGTGTTTCACTAAAACGTCAGCATTTGAATAATCAACAGGGTTGGCATATTTTGTATATTAAAATAATATATATTATTAGGTTACAAGGAGACACATTTCTATGGAAACAGCAGCAAAACTCCAAGAGTCATCGAGGTGTTTGCTGTCTACTATTCAGGGGAAATGAACCTGAGTGATGACTACTTGCACGTGACCAGAAAGTCTGAGGCGAACAGATCTCGTCTGGTCAGTGAAGATGGCTCTTTTGTTGACTATGACTAAATTCTGGCATGCTGGCATCTTATATATGAGTTCTTTTCAGTCTCTACATCGTTAAAGTTCAGTCAGTCCCATTATTCAGAAAACCCCACTGCATTTCTTTTGAATGTACTGGGTGTTAGCATCTATAGCGTTTCTTCTCTTATTTTAGCTTAAGATAACTCTACTAACTCTGTAAGTCTTATTTTCTTCTTCTGCCCATGCCTAGCTGAGTGAAGCTGCTCAATGAAGGGCTTTTGTTAAAATCAACCATTCAGAGTACAGGGTGAACACCATTTTTTTGAGCCCTGTGTGTACCAGGCACTTCAATATACATTCTCACTGAAACTTCAGAATAATCCTATGACATGGGTGTTAATGACTCCACCATGTACTGGTGAGGGTTCCCAGGCCCCGGAGCTTATGGAACTCCCTGTACCCTAAACTATTAAGTGGCTGAACTGGATTTGGACCTCAAATGAGCCACAGTGCTCACCTGCTTACTGAGCCTTTTAGCTTCTTATACACACACACACACACACACACACACACACACACACACACACACACACACTGAAATGAGAGCCATGTTACATTATTAATATTTAGTGGACTTTTGATTTATCCTAAAAATCGAACTAGTCTATGTTCCTGTTCAGATTACGTCATGATCCAATATTCTCTCCTTGGCTATTTGGCAGTGAGGTGCTGTGGGTCACGGAGGTTGGGAAGGTGTTTCCTCGACTATGGGATGTGGAGCAGAGAGCAACCAAAGGGACGCTGGCCTTGGTGTGCTTGGAGACTCAGCACTAGTCTTGGCCGTCAGTTTTTATCGAGGATCAAAGAATAAGAAATGGGTATCTGAAGCTGATGTTGAATAATAATGTATGCCAACTATCATTATATATACATATGGTCATGGGACATGGAATAGAGAGTGGGAATGGAGTCAATGGAATTGTAATAGATAAGCATGATATCGGGGGTGGGAGGGCAGTAGATGGGGGAGGGGAGTTGTTACTTTGTGAGGGTGAAAAGGATAACTATTGCATTGTTCTGTACACCTGAAACTAACAATAAAATAAAAAAAAAGAACATAATGTTTAGAAACCATACAAGCCTTTAAAGTATTGCATTTTTTTTTGAGAAAATCTGCTTCCAGTATATATAGTTCTACATCTTGGTGAAAGATTACATTTGGCCGCTACTCATGTACTAATTCCTATAGCAAGATCTAGTGGCATTTCAAAAATAATGTGGAGTCTACTGCAATTAAAAAACAAAATCTTTGAAATTTTTGGTTATTGGAAAAAAAAATGAACAAGAAATGGAGCTGAAGCAAACGGTCTGTTCCCACGGAGGGGCAGGAATGGATGGGCAGGAGTGAGGGTGGTCTTGAAGAGAAGAACCTAAAGACACTCCCTGGGCAACAGTCTTCCGGGGAGGAAGAGGCTTTTTATAACGGAGTGCTCGCAGCCTACCCCTAGAGATGAGGGGTTAAATTAAAATTGCTTGACCACTTCAGGGTACTTTCCCACACCCTTCCTGCTGGCCAGAAGAAAGCTGAAGGCTTCCCAGGACTTGTTCTCTATCATTCCAAATGTGGGAGGCCGAGACCCTTCTTTGCTCTCCTGGGCAGTGGCCATCTCCGTGCAGTGAGAGCTGACACTGGCTGTGTCATCACGGAGCTCCACAGAGATTGCTTCCTCACCTGGGCCGCCTTCAGCAGCTGCAGGTCGGGCTGTGTCAGAAATAAGTTTTAATTTTGCAGATAAGTAGAGTAAAAGCTTAAGTCAGTTTAAAAATGAACCCTGTTAAAAAAAAAAGCAAACTCTCTATGGACATACTTGGTTCCAGGAGGAGTCTTTCTGAGACAATTGCTCTGTTTCATTGCCAGAATTGCCTTGGTGGGATACATTCCAGAGAGTACTGGGGAGCCATAACACCGTTTCTTAATAGCGCTCACCTTAATTATCAGCTTATCTTAATTATCTTAGCTTCCAGGAATCATGGTGTAGCTTACTTTGTTTTGGGTTGGGCTCCTGCTTGTATATTATAAAGAATATTGTAAACAGTGTTTTCCATGCCTTTTTTATTTCGTTTTTAAAAATTTGCCTCCATGATTCTTTATTGCGGTGGGGTAATAATGGTGATGGTACAGGAATCTATTAGCATGACCTGGGGAGCTTTTCAAACTGCAGATTCTCCACTTTACCAATTGTCAAGTGCCACCTCCCTGGAAAATGTGTCATATTGTTTAGGTATGTTAACAGCCTCCCGTCCCCCCAGTAAAAGAAAAAAACACACCAAAAACAAAACAAAGGCTTTAAGTGGACAGAGGGTAATTTCAAAAGTTCGCACAAGTTTCAGAGTATGAAGGTAGATCAGACTGCTGACTACATGTTCAACCTGGTCACCTTTATCTTCAGTATTCTTTATTTGACCCATAAGAGAAAGTATAGCTTATACTTACGGAACGCAATTGATAAAAACAAAATCTTATTCATGAAAACATTACAACAAAATAAAATGATATAAGAAGTCAATCGAAAATTAGTTTTCTTTGTCACTTAGATTATTCTGGGGACAGAAATATTCTGAATAGCTGTTTCTTTTTTCTGATACAGCATTCATTTAGGTTTGTGTTAACAGAGAGATTGTAGCTTCGTGATGTGCAACTTTGTTAGAAGTCTTGTAGTCAAATGTAGAGAAATGTTGAGAGGCAAAGGGGTATGGTAGACATTGGTAAGAGAGCTTGAGACTTGGAACATAAGCACTAACAAAAGTGTGTGTGTGTGTGTAAAACCTCTTTGGGGGAGAGTAGGATTGGCCAGTGAAGAGAAGGCCCATGAGGGTTCATTGGACAGTGTAGGCTCTGTATTCTAAAGGGGGGCAGAGATAAAGTGCCCTGTCCCATTACTTGTAGAACTCCCCCATGTGTTTTGTTATCTCACGACAGTAGTGTTGTGCCTGGGAAATAAAGACCTGAACTCACACTCCCCTCTGCTTATAGCAAAGCTCAAAAGGCCTCTAGGTTTTCTCTGGGGCTAACAGAGGAATCGTAATGTGATTTAAAAGCCTGTTTGTCCCCTATTATTAGTTTGTCATGGGTGAACAGATGCTTAATTCTATCTTTAAGGCTTAAATTGCCTGCTCATGGTAAGTTATGAGCGTAGATATATTTCAGTTTGAGTGAAATTAACCAATCAGCAGCAACGTATTAAAAAGTCAGATTCACTGCTATTTGTTTAAAGAAGAAAGCTAGTTTTGGTGAAGGGGTCAGGAGAGTTCTAATTCCCCGCAGAGAGTTGGAGGAGAGAATCCTGCATAAGGGAAGAAAACAATGCTAAATGAATTGGTCCTGCTCACACACCAAGGAATGAGCGCAGAGTCGGGTCTGGAGGTATTTTTATCCTGCCTTTGCAAAAGCAGTGTTACTTCACTGATTTATGAAGACTTCTATTTTTATTATTATTATTATTGTTTTTAGCTGAGCCATCCTGCCACCTGTTGGCAGCTCACCGGCAGCTCAGCTTGGACTGGGACTTGAACCGCTGTTGCTTAGAGCTCAAACTCGTGAGCAAGCTCTTAACCAACTGAGCCACTCAGCCAGCCCTATGAAGACTTTAAAAACAAATTTTTTATAATATAAAAAGATTGATATTTAATCTCTTTCATATGTATGACACTTATACTAGAGAATTTATTCAATTTTCTTCCTAGGCTTACAGGAGCAGCAACTTAAATTATAGTGGAATTGTTATCTTAAAGTGTATAATTTTAATCTATAGGAGACTCTGCTTGAGAATGTTAGTGAATCACAAATTATAAATGTAGATTTTTTTGTTTATTAGTTTCTTTTTATTATTATTGAAGCAAATTTCCCTTAGAAGTAAAGCAACTACATTGTGGTATATAGGATATTAATTCCATAACTTTTTAATAAGTTTTTCATAGTTAACTAACTTTGGAGGGATATTGAGGTTCCTTAAATATAAGGTCAACAGGGAAAATTTAATTTAATTTTTATATTCTAGCAACAAGAAATTGGAAAATAAAGTTAAAAAATATCACTTATAATAGCATGATAAAACATGAGACTTAGACATATAAATTTAGAAAAATGTTCAAGATCTCTATACTTAAAACTACAAAATACCACCTAAATCAATGGAGATAAATATCACCTCACGGTTGACAAGATAACAGTTTCCAACCAGAACTATAATTCATTGAAACCCTAATCAAAATACCAACAGTCATTTATTTTTGAAAGTCACAAACTGATTCTCAAATTTATATGGAAATGTATAGTGCATGGAATAGCTTTAATTATTTTTTAAAAGTAGAACAAAATTGGATGACTCACACCAACTGATTTAAAGACTGGTAATGCTACAGAATTGAAACTGTTTGGAATTGTTGTAATAACATAGAGGAACTGAACAAAATAGAGAGTTTAGAAATAAACGCACCCATATATAGTCAGTTGATTTTTTTTAAAAGCATCAAGGTGATTTGCTAGGGAAAGAAAAATTTTTCCAAAAATTGTTCTACAACATTGGAAAGAGTTCTCAGAAAGCTTTTAACTTCAACTTCCACCCTTCACCGAACACAAAAATAAATTTAAGATGATCAGGAACCTAAACATAAAAGTTAAAAACTCCATCTACAGATACACACAACTAGTTGAATGTCAAAAATATTATGTTAAGCATTAGAAACATTTACAAAAGAGTACATGTTGTATAAATCTTTTTATGTGAAGTCCTATGACAGGTAAAACTAATCTATAGTAACAGAAATCAGAACAGTGGAAAAAGACGATAGGGATGATGGAAACACTCTGTGTATTGGTGGGGATGGTGGATATACAGTTACGTTTATTTGTGAAAACTCAAACTTTGCACTTAACACCTGTGCATTTAATAATACATGAAGTATGTCTCAATGAAAACTAGTTTCCTTAAGGAATAATGTCAGATTGCTTGTGTTACCTTTGCCTCTCCAAGCAGGCATGCCACTAGCATAATTTCTAAAACTCCAGTTGCTTTAGAACTGTATTGTATTAGTCAGTGTTCTCCAGAGAAACAAACCACTAGAATATGTGTATTTGTTTGTGTGTATGTGTGTTTGGGGGGGGGAGTGGGAGGTGGGGAGAGAGAGAGAGAGAGAGATTGCCATGATTGTGTGAACTGACAAGTCTTAAATATCTAGGATAGGCCAGCAGACTGGAGATTCAGGCAAGATTCCTGTGTTTTGAGGCAGAATTCCTTCTTTGTGAAACCTCTTTTAATTGCTGTTAAGACATTTAACTCATTGGATGAGGCCCACCACAATATGAAGGATAATCTGCTTTGCTTCAGGTCAGCTGATTGTAACTGTTAATCACATCTAAAAAATACCTTACAGCCACATCTAGCCTAGTGCTTGACCAAACTGCTGGGCACCACAGCCTAGCCAAGGTGACACATAAACTTAATCGTAATACCTAGAATTACGGAGAAACTAGCACAACTCAGTTGGGAAACTGAAGGCATTGTATGGAAACCAAACATTCCAAATTGAAGCAAGATGACTTATGTTTGTAACAAAAACATGTAGGCCATCGTTATAGTCAAAACTACCAGTTATGTCAATGAAATGTATAAGATCAGGCTTATGAACTGAACTGTAGCTGGCTGAGGAGGTGAACTGTCAAGCCTCCCCTTTCTCACCCTTTTTACCATCACCATCCCATCAGGAAGATTTATAAGTTTAATTATATGAATTTTAGAATAGTGACTAGATCACCTTCCCTTGGTCCTCAAACCACTCTGTAAACTGAGGAGAGATTTCATCCCTTTTTTTCTTATAGATGACAGATAAGAATCAGTGAGAGGGCATGATTTGTGAAAGATTTCATCTTTTTTTTTTTTCTAATGACTATGTCAGGCATTGTTTTAGAAGCGTGGAATGCACTTGTGAGCAAATCACAGGAAAATCTCTGTACTTGGGGAGCTTGCATGCTCATGGTGTGAGAGAAAAAATAATATGAAAGGAAATGTGAAAGAAAGTTAGGGAGTAATAGAAAATGATAAGTGCTAGGGGGAAAAATAAAATGAAATAAGTTAGGGGTGTTGAGAAGCTCACATGGGCGGTTGCCTCATTACGAAGGTGGCATTTAAGCAGAGGCTTGACGGAGCATCTGAGGAAAGGAGCCTTGTGGATACCTGGGGAGAGGCAGTGCACTAGACGAAGCAACTGATACCAGGCTCCAACACCTGGTAACTAAGATCAGAACCCTGATTCTGCATAGCTCATTCCTTTAGCAAGTAATTCTTGAAAGCACTTTTTCTGTAAGCATAGTGCTAGGCAACAGAGCTACAACCGTAAAAATATATATCGTGCCCAGAAAATTGCTGATTTCTTATTCTTTTCACCGTAGCAGTGGTTTCTCCACCATGAGCCATGAAGCCGTTACCGAAGTCTTCAAATCTATTTCGCTCTCAGAGTTTTCTGTAGACAACCAATATATTTTCAAATAAATATAGGTTTTAAAATTGATAAAGATCATTTAACAATATTGCTAACTTAATAATTATCATTATGCATTATTCAGCCTATAAATATGAAAAGCTCTGCTATGATCATTCTGGGTGGTATATAGTCTGAGCAATTCTGAAGCTGAAAAGGGTCCTCCTTGGTGGAAATGTTCGCTAAACCTCTGCTACACTATGAGATTGCCAGATTGAAGTTGGCGCCAAAAGCCACATTAAAAATGTGCTGTTCCTGAGGACAAGGGAGGCCTTTGAAAACTTGTAACTGGAGGAATAACATGATCAGACCTGTGTTTTTGGAAGAGTTTATTGTCGGTTCTACAGAGGAAGCCAAATAGAATAAATCTGTTGAGGAATGCGTATTGTTTAATTGTACAATAGTTACTTGATTCATTTTGTAACACACTGACCCAAACTGCACTGCACTGAATTCTTTGTTCCCAGTGCTTAAGGGCGACTGAAACCCCAATTTCTTTGCATTATACATTATGTGAAGGAGTAATTCCAAGTTAGAGGTGTCTTCTATTAAAAGTCAACAACTATTAATAAAAGTAGCTTTCTAATTTAGCTGTGCCAGGACTACTTGAAACGAAACCCTGGGAACAGTGAAAACAGACCCTTGTGAGGATATACATACATGCTATTACAGAAGATATGCATAGACATCTGGTTTATGTGTCTGCAGGCTGACTGGACAGACAATTATAGGATTGGATGAACTTTCATCTTAGCCTCGTGTTTAAGTCTAGCCTTTAGTGTTTGAACTTACTTTTTTATCTCAGTAGATTATGGTGAGCCAAAGAATTATTGCATGAGAGGTTTGGAAATACATATTTAGCATCAGTAAAGGTCCCTCTACTGATATTTAATATTGAATGGTTTGAATAGTGATACACACATTTTCAGAGACTTGAGGAAGAAGGAAATAAATATACTCAGATTTGACAGGCTTGAGCAATTGTACCTTTTGTAAAGGATTTCTGAAGCCAGCTATTTGTCTTGGATATTTTCACTTGGTATTCTCCTTGGGTTCTGTATTTTCTTCCTGGGCAGTATACTTGCCCACTCAGAAAAGTCATTTCTCTGAGACCACTACTAGTCTCCAGTTCATTTCTTCACACGAACTATATGTACACCCTTGGTTAATTATCTAACGTTGTGCTATATTTTGATCTTTGATGTTGCTGTCAGGCAGAATATCAGTTTTGAAATTGTAACGGTTGTTTGCATTTATGTTTAATTCAACCTGTGTGGTACTGGCAACACTATGAATATTCATTCTTTGGCAGGACGTATGCTTCTGGCTTTGTTGCTGATTCAGATTTTCCATGCATGTGGGTATGTGATAGCTGTTGCTCAAGCATCTAGATTCTCAATTGCTAACGCTTCCCACGTGCCAGATGGTAAATATGCAGCCACAATCTTCCAGACAATATTGTTGTCTGGGTAGAAAGCAATATACATTCTGAATTCTTCCTGTGTACTTTTTATCTCTGTGAATATCAAATGAGATCTGGTCACAGCAAAATGACCCTCCTGAGCCTAACCAGGTCCTCAGGTTTGTACACTTGCTGTGGTTTGATTCACCGTCAGGGGATATCTTCCCTTGTTAATATACTTAGTGAGATAGATTCAGCCACACTCTTGCTGAGATGTACTCTAGTTCCGATGACCTATATCAGCCACAGAGAAGAAATGGCAAACACTGATGTCTAAGATTGTTATGTGTGCCTGTCCACCAGGGGCCAGGAGATGCTGAATGGTGTTGCAACACACTAAGTGTTTACATGGCAGTCAGTCATTCAATCTGCATTTAACCTTGTCTATTTTTATTTTTCTTTTCATTTACTGTGGCTGGAAGAGCTGAAATAATGATCCTTTGTATCGTGAAACTTGTTAAGGAACTTGTTAAATAACTAAAAGGCCTGATGTATTTTAGTCAATCATTATCTATAAAATACATTTGGATGGGAAAAATGCCAGAATTATAATACTCTTCAGATTATCTTTGTAAAATGAGGCATTTCTTTTTAAAGAAATGAACATAAAAATGAATGCAATTTAATATAGATTATACTGTTTTTGAGAAGCTGGGAAGATGGTGATGATAAGGAATAACATTATTATTTACTAAGAGACTACTATGTTCAAACACTGAATTTCGGTCTCTAGGTTCATTATCTAACGTTATGCTTACAGTGACCCCACCAGGGGGTTGTCACCGTGGGTACCAAAACCGGCTCAGAGAGTTGCTGTAACTTGCCCAAGGTCATGCTGCTAGCAGAGGCAGACATACAACAGAATCTCAAGCCAGCCTGATATCTAAGCCTATAATATTAACAAACACAATACTGTATGATACACTGTTTGAACATGTGTGTGTGTATACACGTTTGAGTGCATATACTTGTATATATAATGTTTCCATTAGTGAATATGGTCTGGAATCCATACTGCTATCATTAAATGTGCACTGTAATAGATGAGCGTTTATTTTACAGCACATCCTTGCCTTGCCATCTCTTTCCCTCGCCAACACACATTTGTTCTTGTTATCCTTGCTGTAACATAGCATGAAACAAAGATTACGTAGGGATTGAAGTAATGAGTTCATCCAAATCCATACACCTTCTGGCATTGAGGCAGTTCCTTGTTTATCTAAGACCTTAAACTACATCACATTGCAACCTGAAGGCTCACCCTGGGTATTCGCACTCCCCCAGCCTCTGACGATGTCTTATTAGCCTCCAATATGACTGCTTCAGCTGTGCTAATCTCCAGGCTCTCCTTCGCGTGTTACTGCTTTTATGTCTATGAATATTGGCCTCCCCATCCTCTCATCAAGTCCATTGTATCTCCTTCAACTCCCCACTTCTTAAGGAATTATTTAATTTCTCTTCATCCCATATCCCCTCCAAATTACTGAAATGCATAGGCATCTATAAAATCAGGGTCCTATTTCTCTTTATATAGGCCTTATGTATTTTTCTCATATTTTATGTATCTGTATTTTCTTCTGTAATTGTGCTGAATACTGAAGATACTTGCTCTTTGTTGAATGAGTTACTTTAGATCTTTTAAGGTTAACACAAAAAATGAAGTTGCTAGACTATTTAAAAAGTTGATAAGCAGAAATTAGGCTTGTAAAGGATTCAGAAGAATGCCCCACTTCATTTTTTTATCTGTTATAATACTCATGCTAGAATGGATTTTAATAAAATGGTAATAAAAAGTATTTCTATCTAAACTAAATAAAAAAACTATAAATGCACTTCTTGGGTCATAATCCAGGAATATTATTATGAGGTTCAAGTTTTAGGAACAGAAAATCCCCTAGAAATTGGCCTAGAGACTAAGTGCGTGTTTTCACTGTACCATGACTAATTAAACACATACAAATCGAATAGAAAGAAAACCACATGGTACATATGCTTAATGGGCCTAAAATAATAAGCTAGGCAGAAAGAGGGTAATACCTGAGGAAAGAAAACCTTATCTTTACTATTAGTCTATAAATCACTGAATATTATTTCATGATACAAATGAAAATTATTGGAGATTTTGTTTTTAACTCTATCATTGTGAAATTGAAAATGGGAAGGTTCTCTTTTTATTGACTGATTATAACCTTCCCTCTAAATAATTTCTCTAAAACATTTTCTGAAAAGTGGAAATTATGACAAAATTAAAGAGGAGCTTTCTTTCACTTAAATAGTGTATTTTTAACTTTTTGTACATGAGAAAGTTATAATAAAATTATAGGCTAAGATTAGAAAATTAAAAATCTTCCTTAGATCTTTTCTGATAGACACTTCAGCAAACTTTCCATATACTAAGTTAACTAAAATTCCTAAATGCATTGCAACCCTTGCTTATGGGGCCAAGTCCTCTCTTTGAAATTTCCCTTCACTGAGTCCATTCTCCTGTTCGATTGTGCTCAGCAGTGTCCTCCGAGTCTATATGGGAACCCCAGGAGCACATTTTGTTCTTTTCCTTGTTATTATTAGAAAACCAAGAGTCAAAATGTTTGAGGATCAGGAATTGTTTGGAACCATATCCTGAGGCTAAGACATCTTTGATACTCATTACTTTTATTTCACTGAGTAGGCTATCATTTTAAACATTTATATGTTTAAATAGTAAATGCATCCTGTGTCAACCAATGAATTCCTTTTAATCTCACTCCTTCTTCAAAGAAGATAACTGCTAACATTTTAGTGGATATCTACCTAGATACATTCTTACGCATTGTCAAATCTGTCTATACTTTATGTATGTATATGTGTGTGCATGTATGTATGCATGTATGTATGTATGCATGTATGTGTACATACAGAGTTCTACATCCTGGAGGACTTTCCATATTATTATATTTAATACATTTGTTTTAATTGCTGTAAACCATTTCATAACCTATTGATGCCACAGAGAAGATGAGTGTGTGCTATCAAGCTTACGTGTGTTTATTTCTGTAGAAGAGAAATAGGCTATTCTTAGAAGTGGAATTCTTAGGTTAAATAATATGTGTTTTCTTTTACGGTTGCCTCCTTATTCATTGCTACCACAGTCAGCTCATAATTGTGATGGCCCCTTCTTTCCCTTACTCACTTTTCCAGTGCCTTGGGGGCGTGCCTCTAGCCATCAATGGCATTTCCTATATAACTTGACACCTGGGGAACTTACTTTTGCCTTTTTCAATCCCTAGTGGAACATACAATATGTATTTCAAATGGTTCTCATATTGCAACTACTGTTACTCTCCTAATGATCAATTGAGACAAGAGTACATAAATAATCATCTAGAGTATAAGCTTTATATATATCCATAATAAGAGGGGCCCACAGGTACCACATGCAAAGTCAGTGCCTTTTCTTTCTGTTCCTACTGCCATAACCCTTGTTATAGCATGATTAGACAATTATAGGAGAGTAGGTGTGGGGTAGTAAAATGAGCCTTGGAAATATATATATATATATATATATATATATATATATATATATATATATATCAGTTTTAAATTATCCATATTATCTAGACTCGGTTATTTTACTTTTGACATTCTATTGCATTTAAGTTGTCATAAGTGTAGAAAATTATATGAATGCACAAAAATGTTTCAAACATTGGAAATCACTTAAAAGACTCCATAGGCGTGGTTATTAAACTGATATATAACATCAGTTATAGGTTATGGATTCATTAAAAATTGCTAGTGACAGTTATGAGAAACATGGGAAATGTTTGTTGTGCTAAGTAATTCACAGTCAAAATTGTATGAAAAAATACGGTTCTGGCTATAAAAACTCAGCTAATCTAGAATAAAGGGATGGATAAATGAAAACAAAAACAAAAACACCTCATGCCACCTAAACCTTAGAAATAAAAGACAAGGAAAGTAAATACAATTACTAACAGTGAGCATAGTATGATGGTGAGGCAGATAGGGGGACTTTGTCTTTACTTAATGTTCATAAAACTATATTTGTTTACATTAAAAACATTAATAACTAGCATGCATATTTTAATTGTGTCTCTCAGAGTGTCTTTGCTATTGAGAAGCAGTAAAAATAATTATTTCCCAGACAATATCTTGAGACTTTTTTATTAAGAATAATATGGTTGTTGTATTTATATTAGATTTTTAGTTCTCATGAGGCCATTTACCTTTTTACCAAATGTGATTCTTCTCAGGTAAGTGGAATATCAAGAAAATGTTAAGTGAAAACAAAATTGTGCTAAAAATAAATAGGAAATGAATATGGGATGAAACAGCACAAGAGTGTAGATTTTATGCATTGCTGCTAAATTGGAATATTATACATTGTTTTGGCAAGCCATTTATAGCATTTTACTGAAAAAATAGATAATTTTGACAGATTGAAAATCACTGTGTGGGAAAACTTGATATTATTTTTTCTAGCTTGAGTTGTTTTAATAATCACATGTTGATATTCATTAAATAATGTAATAATGTACATGTGTAAATTAGTACTTACAATTCCAGGGAACTACATAATATGCTTTTTAAAATAATTTTTTACTATAATTGTGAACTTTAGATACGTTTTGCCTAACTTTTTCCAGTTTAACTTACTATCCTGTTATAAAAATTGTACACAATTTAAATGAGATATCCCGTATATTAAATATATGTATATATAAAATATATATAATAATACTTTGAAGAAGTCTATTTCAATTAGATGCTTTAGGTAACAATATTTTTAATATATTTAAAATAACATAGTAATCATAGGGCCCTAGCCTGCTAACTGGATAACCTAGTACCTTACCTGAAAATCTAAACTATGCGAGTAATTATGCTCGAAGAAAGGGATTAATTTAAATTGAGGGAATTTGTGAGAACAAATCATGTTCAGGAAAGGAAAAGAAAGGAAAATAGAAGTTTATTATCTAGTATGTGCACAGTACTATACAGATCCTTTGCGTACATTATTTTGCTTGAAACTCTCAATAACCCTATGAGATGAGTTAGTGTCCCTATTTAACTGATGAGGAAGCTCAGACTCAGGGAGCTTAAGCAGCTTGCACGAGATCAAACAGCAAGCAACTACAAGAGCTGCGGTTTAAACTGTCTGCTTTTTTACAAATCCAATGTGTTCCTAGAACCTGCCATGGGCTTCATACTATAACAGGGAGACTATCTAGTCCTAAAAGATGGTAATAAACAATCAACATAATTATATATAATATTATTCTGATTCGAACTACTTAGTGATGCTTGGATGATTCTGGTGGAAAGACTATGATGGAGGCATATGTATACTTTGCAGGTAAGCCCTGTCGCTTAAGGGCCTTTGCTACAAAATTGTTCTCCATATGTTCATGGAGGTCTACAATTACTTGAACAGTGAGCAAAGCATTTGTTGTGGGCATGGTGGGTTGCTCCCTACATCAAATCTATCCTTAATTGTTAGGATTGTCATGATTAGATTAGACTATTTCCTGTACTGGTAATTGAAGAATTGACATTGAAACTAATCCTAAGCAATGGGACATAAAGGGAATTCTGCCGGAGGCTTATGGGAAAGTTTTCCTTGGTCACAAGAAAAAATGACAGACAGTGAAGGTTTCCTTTCTCTGTACACTGTTGTGTCAAGATGTGATTTCTAAAACTGTTATAGCTATCTTGCTACCAGTCTGTCAATGGAGCTGTCATTAAAGATCATAGAGCAGAGAGAGAGCCAGTGAGAGCGAGAGCAAGAGCGAGAGCGAGAGCGAGAGCGAGAGCGAGAGCGAGAGCGAGAGAGAGAGAGAGAGAGAGAGAGAGAGAGAGAGGGAGAGAGGGAGAGAGAACACATTGGACCTTGGTGACCCAGTCAAACTCCGAGATGGACCAACCATATAGAAGGGTTCTATGTCTCTGACTTGTGCTATGTGAGCGAACAGATGTCCTTCTTGGATAACCTGATTTACATAAAGAATATTTGTTATTTGAAGCCAAATACATTATTTTCGGTGTAGTATTTGGTTTAAAAAGTGGGTTACTGCCTGAAAAAGGCTCTAATGTACTTACATGAGTGAAGGATGTGGAGAATAAAGCGGTATGGCCTTATTAGGATGTAGGTGATCCTTCTTAACTGGTTTCAAAAAAATTGGAGAACAGTTGCTTGTTGTGTCTTTGAAAATTGACCATGTGCCCGTAGATACTGCAACATTATGGGAACTGGTGGGAAAGTGAACAATACTGGATTACACTGGCAATTTTTGCTATTGACCATAAAAAAAACAAGCTAAAGTTGTCCCATTTAAAAATTGAGAGAAAAAAATTATGGCTTTACTCAGAGAAGTCCTTTATGCATTTGGCTTTAAGTCTAAGTTGAAGGAGAGTTTGAAAATTAGAACTTTGCTATGGGCCATTGATTAATATGGGTTGCTTTTTTTAACCCCCTTTCTGGCATTTTATGGTCTCTCTTTTCTCTTTTAATTCCACTGTTGATTGGTGTGTGAATGTGAGGGAATAGATACCTTATCATTCAGGTATAGTTTGCGAAGCAATTTGGACCTAGTGGAGATAATGGCTCATATGACTTAGGAGTTTCTGTTAGTTGAAACACAAGGGTCTTTACTGATAAAACCTTGCTTTGGACATTTATAGAAAGTGGCTTAAGTAAATCTAAAGGATACACTTTAAACAAAGATTATGTAAAAGAGACAAGTAATATAAATGTATATGAAATATCTGTACTTAATTGTTTAAATTTTAATATGAATTAGCTTCTTAAATTAAATTTGTTGGGGTGACATTGGTTACCAAAATGATATAGGTTTCAAGTGAACAATTCTATAATGCATCATCTATACATCACATTGTGTGTTCACCACCCAAAGTCAGTTCTCCTTCTGTCACCATATATTTGACCCTCTTTTACCCTCTGATAACCACAAAACTATTGTTTGTGTCTATGAGTTTTTGTTTGCTTGTTTGTCTTGTTCGTTTGTTGCTTTTAGTTTTATTTTCCACATATGAGTGAAATCATATGGTTTCAGCTTTTCTGTCTGACTTATTTTGATTAACATGATAATCTCAAGATCTATATTTCATCTTTTCTTATGGCTGAGTAATATTACATTGTATATGTACCACATCTTCTTTATCCAATCATCTATCAAAGGACACTTCGGTTGTTTCCATGTCTTGGCCACCGTGAATAATTTTGCAATGAACATAGGGTTACGTATATCTTTATGGATAAATGTGTTCAGATTTTAGCCTTTTAATCACAAAGGACTAGGCAATCAGTGCTATTACATAAACAGTGGAAGTAGCATTTTAAACATTTGCTGATGCTGTGCAAGTGCCTCCTGATATGCAGTAGTGAGAGATTTAAAAGTAATGTCTTTCAGCTAAAAATCTATTATGTAAAAATATTCTAAAGAGCTTGAGTTACAATATTTCTCCTCTGGATGCCTGTTTGTTTGTTAATTAATTGTGTACAGTTTTAATTGTTTGATTTCTGCCCCTGTAAAATACATAGGAGAATATGGGTGAATAGGGCTATCAAAGATATGATAAAGAATGAATTCCAAAAATGAACAGAAATAATCATTTCTTACTTTACGGGATACTTGTGATGTACACTTCTGTAATTTATTTGGTTATAATAGCATATTTTAATTTATTTAGGGCCTAAAAATTTCCTTTAATATATGGACTAATTATAAGGCTAGCTGCTGGCCACAGAAATTTAGAGCTTCCTAAAGTCAGTATATTATCATGTCTACCACAAAAGTCTAAATTATTTGCTTATAATTTAATATTTGCATTTGTATTTGCTTTTGTTTTCCCTAAGTACAGCGCTTCTCATTTTTTTCTGGATCTAAGTTTTCCATTATCTAAGTAGACAAAAGAACTATTGTTGGAAATAATTTCCTTTTGTCAATTGTTCAGAAGAAGCCTATGAATTTTATAGTTTTCTTTCCTGATCTAGTCTTTGAGATGGTGATACAACATGGGGCCAAAAGACAGCTATTCTTAGACAATTAAGTCACACTGTGAGTTAGCCGGACATTAAATTAAATGTCACTGATTTTTTTTTCTTGAATATTAAAGTCTTATTATTTTGTCCTTAACTGCCTACATTCTTTTGTCTGAGTAAGCATGCTTCCCAAGGAATGTTTAATAAATTATAAAAGGCAATCATTTTACCAGTCTATGAGAAACATTCCATTTATGTATAATTCACCTTCCTGGATCTCAGTTTTAGATTATGATTAGCAATTTTAGATTATGTTTAATTATAAAAATGCATTATACAAAATTGTAGGGTTAGCCAAGTGTACTGCTGAAGCTTGTTTTATCTTTCAAAAAAAATTTTGTTTCTTCAGATAAGACTGGATTGAATTTTTCTACTTTATAATTTCCTATCCTTACTTCATTTTTTTAAATAAATGTAATACATGTACTTTTTTAATGTACCTCAGTAGTATTTCTATCCATTTGAATGATGTCTTGACTTTTATAAGTTAAGGAACATATATACCGGGTATTAAAGTAGAAATAAGATGCAATTTCCATGGTCTTTTTTCATTTGTGTAATAAATTGTACAATTCTGCCAGCTAAGGAGTATCAAAAGTCATGTTTCTGGGGGTTGGATTTTAATCTTAAATCTTACATGCCTGAATTTTCCCTAACAAAATTTGCCATATATTTGGCATTGACTACAAATCCGTAACTGTGTGGGGTTGTGATTTTTGTATGAGACGCCCCCTCAGGGACCATTGCTTTGCCAAGTATTGTCAACCAAATCTAATTGTATCTGCTTGGATAGTTTTCATTACCTGTTTGTTGAGAAACTTTATTTTCATTAACAGTTGTGTAAATAAAGTCACATAGTGTATATTTCTTTTCCTTTTTTTTCCCTTTTGGATGTATTAGTTAACCTTAGCCTTCACTCTGACTAAATTGAACAAGATAATTTACTTGTATAGCCTTTGAGTTTTTTTAGAATTGTAGATAAACACCTGACTATTTTTGACGAAATGGTGTTAGAACTCTCTTGTTTTGATAACATGTCATCTCATTTCTTTTTTTTTAGTGTCTTCTCATTTCAGTGAGAATGTTGAGGTCAATTCTTATTTTAGTGCTATGTTAATGTGTGTGTGTGTGTGTGTGTGTGTGTGTGTGTGTGTTCAGTCTTAATAACTTGTATCAGTCTGGATTAATATTCACTTTTAATGACATGGAGAACACTGATGCTAGGTATGAAACTATTAATGTCTATCAATTCAATAGTTTTATATTCTCTGTCACAGAAATCTATTTCAATGTAGTACATATTAATAATGGTTTATGCACAAAGAAGGATTTCCAGATTTACCTTTTCATATTCCATTGTGTAGTTCTTTTTCTCTGTTCACTTAATTTAGAACAGTTTTTACATTAACTGGATAAAAAAAAAGAATCATATTGTCTATATTGAACCAAATTGTAAGAAGTAATTATAGGCATCAAAGTGAGCAGCTAACAGCATTTACCACAAACCCTCTCTTTAGTGAGTTCATGAAAAGGGGATGTGGACCTATATTTGTTTTGTTTGCTTGATCTTATCACTTTCCTTATGTAAATAATATAATTTTTGTGTCTTTCCACCGCAAATTATTGCATGGCAATGGTGGCCATCATCAAAAGCTAAGAAACACATCAAGGAATAAGAAAAGTCACTCATGGGATTTTTAGCTACAAATAAATTAGACAAAAACAAGAGAAAAAAGAAAGTGAAACACATATTCAGTAACTCATATTGACATACTTACACAGTTACCAGATATGCAGTGTGGCATAATGCCATGCAAGGTACAGTTTACCAGGGAAGATGGCCGTGGAATAAATAGAGATGAGAAAGGCGTAAGAAGGAAAGCAAGCTCCTGTGAGAATGGTAGGTTTAAAGGCTGATAGGAATTAACTTGATAAACAGATGGGGAAGAAATATTTCCCCAGAAGAAAGGGGCAGAGGGAAAAGCCCTGAGGTAGGATTTTTAGGTATATTCAAGGAAATCAAAGAAATCAGTGAAATGTAAGTATTCTTATCCTTGATTTTATACAAATGTGTCAGTGGTTCAAAGATGAGCTTGCTTGGCTAAATAAGACAACTAATATGTAGAAGGCTGGAATATCCGAGATCCCATTCCGTTCCCCAAGTACCACCCTGACCTAGGTGAGGGAAACACGTTGATAAGGAAAGGACTTGGCAACCTGGACTCTGCACCTTTGTTCCAGACTGGATTGTCCTTCATGGAAAACCTGAGGCAAATCATGTTTTAATCTCTTAATACATTTGGATATTTTGATCACCTTCTGTATAAGCAGCATCTGTTAGGAACTGTCCAAAGAAAGTATAAGACATGTTTCCTGTGCTTACAGAGTTTATAAATTAGATGACAAGATTGCATTTGACTCAATGCCATCAGCTAGCGGACAGCATATAAGTAAGTGCCGGTGTGTGTTACCCCCTAACACATTTCTACAAATTTGGAGAAGTTGGTGTTAAAAGTAGGTTGGAAAAGATGGAAGAAGCTTTCTTAAAGAGGCTACAGTCTTACAGTTGTATTAGTATGTTAAAAAAAATCCAATCGAAGGGCATTGGCCAAGGTGAGGAGATAGAAAGGAGCAGGGAGCCCATAGCAGAGGGTGCTGGGTGGGTGTCAAAGACCAGGGGAGACCCAGTGCGCTCATGCTGTGAGACCTGGTAAAGTAGTTGGAATTGTTTTTTTTTTTTTTTTTAGCTGAGCCATCCTGCTACCTGTTGGCAGCTCAGCAGCAGCTCAGCTGAGGCCGAGCATTGAACCGCTGTTGCTCAGAGCTCACACTCTTGAGCGAGCTCTTAACCAACTGAGCCAGTCAGCCGGCCCCCCCGGAATTGTTTAAACTTGGCATGTTAGACAGTGAGGAGAGGCTGGAGGCTCTAGAGAGGCCGATGTATTTTTCACCAATTGATAACTAACAGCAGTTGTAGAATCCCCTTTCCTTATAGTCTGTTAAAAATAGGTTAGACTTTAATGACAGTGTTAAGAGTCACGCGACTGTACAACCCCCGCGCTACTTAAAAAGAGCCATTTAAATAGAGAGAGATGTAGTACAGCATCTTTCTTCTGAGATTCTACAAATGAAAACGGGCAAAACTGTTGTAATTGACAAAGCCCACTGAACAGAAATTTAATTTGGTGTACAGATGAGGATATTATAACGTTTAAGGGGCAGTAAATGAAGGGGAAATCATAATATGTTCATGTTTAGACAGAACGTGATCAGGGGAAGTCTGCATTTTCAATTAAGGAAAATTGACTATGGGTGTTTGGAGCTTTTTAAATGCAGAATGAGGGTGAAGTAACCGAAACCTCAGGGCCTTGTTTAACCTGAAGATGTTACAATATGAAGATGAACTGACCCCTTCGTCTTCAGTGGTGTCTGCAAGGACGCCCGGCAGCACCTCTGTAGAGATGGACCTGACCAAGTTTATCAACACGAGCTATATTTTAATAATTTTAAGTAATTCGGCTAATGATTTGTGTAGCAGTCTCAATGGAGTGGGTGGAGGAGGACGGAGAGAGTGGAGTGGAAGAAAGCAATTAGGACATTTTCAAAACCTCATTCTAAGTATTTTCTAATGAAAAGACTCTTTTTGATTTTACATTTGTATGGGGTTCCATGTGACAAGAAACATAGGAAGTTAGTTAATTGGTGATTTTTCGTCATGGATGGTGATCTCGTAGCTAGATTGCAGCTGCGTAACATATATAGCCTTATGTTGCTCTTCAATGGCAAAAATATGCTTATAGCATTGATGTAGTTCCTGGAAATGATGACGGCTGAACGTACTTTCGAAATGGGGCTCTTTTCCCCAGAGGTCAAAAACCAAGGATTTGGGTTTTGTTTGTATGACAAACTTAGTTATATTTTGCAGCAGTACTATTGCTAGTTTATTTATATGACATAAACAGATCATTTAATCTGTGTTTCTCCTTTATCATATGTAATTATAAATAAATCTACAGTTTTTATTAATTAGAAATATCCATAATGATTAGATTGATTGATTGATTGATTGATTTATGGATAGGGTTAGGAAGATGGATAGAGAAGAATTATGCATCTTAATTTTAGGTGAGGAAGAAAACAGACTTATAAAATCACTCTAAAGAAAAGTAGCTTCCAGGGTCTGTATTTTATGTTAGGTTTTCTATATGTTCTGTCTTGTTTTCTACAAATAAAACTCCAACAATGTTATAGAAAATTGTTTTTAACAATGATAACTTTGAAATGCGTTATAAATTTCTCAGTCATTCAAGAACAACTAGGTTTATTAGACTCTGCAAAACTGAGAGTATATACAATTGATTTTTTGATGGTTTTCAAGAAAAAGGTCTAAAGTAAAACAGTTTCTTATAAAGCTTTTAGCCCCAAATTAAACTTCTGAATGTCCTATTGCTATGATAAACTGGTCAGTTAAATGATTGCCTACTGGGAAAAAAGTTGGATTTAGATCCCTACTCTGTGATTTACTAAGGACAGAAATAATTCAGAGGAGCTTTGAAGCCTGATGGACTTGAGTTCAAATCCTGACTCAGATCCACAAGTGACTGGCTTAATCTCTCTGTGCACTTGGTTATGTAATTTGAGAAGAAAAGGTTTAATCACAGGACTATTCTAATGATTAAATGAGATAATGTATATACATATATTAACTAAATAAGTCACCACAAAATAAATATTATAACTATTATTTCTTTGCCTTTGGGCCAAGCACTTAACCTCTCGGAGCGTAAATGTCTTAATTTATAAAATAAGGATAATACAGCCTCACAAGCTTGCTATAATCAAAATACCGTATGAGAATATATTACAAAAGCATTTTAGACATTGTCAGGAAGGAGAACTCAAACATGATACCCCTGTTTCTGGCTGGACCATTGGTTCACGGCAATCCTTACCAAAGGTGGGGAGCAGGTTGTAGGGAACAGGTGATAAATTCTGTTGTGGGCATCATGAATTGGAGACGAAAGCAACTAGAGAGCAGAAGAGCTCAACTGAATGTCGCACAGAAGGCCTAAACTGTCACTGGTCTTGTTTAACATAAAGTGATAAAAATGTCATGTGTACACCTGTTATGGGTAAAATGTGGTCATTTTGCCAGCTACCAAAACTAGGTCCCTTTTTCATATATCTGTGGTACCCAAAATGTACATCTTCGTTATTATCCTTTCTTCCTGAGTTGGAGCAAATACTTATCTCCCTTTGGGAAGAAGAGCCTTTGGTCTGGGCATTGCTGTGTTCTGACTGGTTACTTGGTGTGTGGCCTAAAGGGTCCAAACAGCTCTGAGTGAGTCATGTTCTTAAACTAAATTGAATATTATATATATTTTGCATTTTCATCTAATACATTTCCCCAAACACAGCTTTTCATTTGTAAAAGTTGGAATTACATGTGTTCTATTTAATCCATAACTATTTGAATGAAGTGGGAACACATTTCCTTCCAACTTGATCATCTGCATCACCTTTGGCCATGGGCTGGTGTAGCTGGGCTCATGGGAGGCTCTCTCTGTTATGAAGGTCTATCCAGTCATGTGGTTTGCAGGACTGCGCAGCCAGCCATATTCAGGTGGAGGTATCCAGTAGTCATGTATGAAGATCTAAAGTCCAGGAGGCAGTATTGATATGGCCTAATGTATGGACTTGGAGCTATACAATAGTAAAGTGTTAGCATGGTAATACTGGAAGCATCGCCAGGAAACTTGGAGGCCAGATTATCTCATTCAAATCTTGGCTCTGCCACTACCTAACATTGTGGACATGGACAGGTTGCTTCAGCCTCTCTGAACTTAACTTTTTCACATCTTTGAAATTTGAATAAAAATAGTGCTTTCCTCCTGAAATTGTAAGGATTAAACGTGTTAACACATGTAAAAATGCATGGTCAAATGTAAGAGTAAGAGTAAAAGAAAAAGTATCTATTATCATTATTATTAGGATGTGGATGTAGGTATTATCAATGTTTAGGCAATTGAAGCCATAGATTTAATAGGGTATTGCAGGGAGACAGTGAAGAGTGAGAAGAAAGCCTAGGGCAGAGTCCCAAGGAAGGTGACATTTAAGGCATGGATAATGGAATGGGGAGCTGCTGAGAAGTAACCATACAGGCAGGAAGAAAATCAGACAAGTATGAGAACGTAGAAACTAAGGTAAAAGGCAACTTCAAGAAAATTAGAATTGGTTAACATTACCAGATACTAAAAAAAAAAGCAGGTTGCTACATTTTACACCATTAGGTTGTAACTATGTAAATATAACTCCTTGTCCCATGTCCATGTAGTATTACAGAGTACATGGTGTGCTCAAAGCTGGTTAGTGCAGAGTACTCTGAGATTCTAAAATGGTGTCAAGCAGGGTATTTTTAATCATTTGTTTTAAAATGCAGGAAAGTGAGAAAGGGCTAACCTTGACAAGGGCTGTTACAGTGTAATTGTTAGAATGAAATTAAATGACAGTAAGTTGAAGTCTAAGTGAGAGCTGGGGAATTTGAGGACAGTGATACCTGTGAAGAGGGATGGGAGCAAGGTATGGGCCTCAAGGTGACGAGTAGGTATGGTGATTTTTATTTCTTTAGGGTTGGAAACACGTTGATGTTAAGGAGAAGTTAAGAAGGTGGCAGTGTGGCAGAGAGGGGATGCTCAGTAGCATAAAGATGCCTAAACTCATAGGATACAGAGTATAGAGAAGTGGTGGGCCTTAGAGAAGAGGAGGGACCCTGTTGGGTTGTAACAGAATGCAACAAGGAAGAAGCGATTCTTAGAACTACTCTGTCACCTTAGTAGCAGCAAGTGGACTCCTGTCAGCTTGTAGCACTTTCTCCTTGAAATAAAGCGATGCACATTGTAAGAACATAACAAGCCAATCTCCAATAAGGAAGCATTGTACCACTTGTTACTTTGGAGTGAAATATGATTGAAATAGAGCCAGTCTTGGACCCACTCAATGGGGTTACTTATTTCAGAAGCTACAAGATCTCAAAGTTCAGCACTTGGTTGGAACCCTGCCAGTGCCAGGACCAGCAGCATTGGTATTGATAAGCATCCCAAGGTGGCAAAGGTTTGCTTTACAAAAGAAGGTCAGATTATTTAAAGCCATGAAAATAATGCCGTAAAGCATGCCGTAGAGTTGTCAGTTATGTCTTTTTCATTGAATTTAAAATGCTAGAAACAAATGTATTCAAGGGCCAGTGGAGTGGCTCAGTTTGTTAAGAGCTCGCTTAAGATTGCAAGCCCTGTGCAACAGCAGTTCAAATCCTGGCCCGAGCTGAGCTGCCAACAGGTGGCAGGATGGCTCAGCTAAAAAAAAGAAGAAGAAGACTGAAAGTATTCAGCAAGTACTTATTATATCCATTTATTTGTAACACCAAAGAACTCCCTCTCTGAATACTTTCTGAATAGAAAATAAATTCTTCCTAATAGACTTTCTTTTATGGGTGCTTTTTGGCAATAAAAATAGAAGAGAAACTGTACTACAGGATTCATTTCTATAATAAATTATAAAATATGTATGACTGAGATGGACCAGAGCTTTCTATTCTGAATCAAGTCAACTTGAAAATGAACAGAAACTAGATTTTAAATAATAATTCTACCTTGTGTTTATACTCACAGTCTACCTTCTGAAGAGCTAGGATCCCATTAATAATTAAATCATCCACTTGTAAAAAAGAAAATGGCAGTCTCCTTAGTTTTGTTTAATGATTCATAAGTTATAATCAAACTGCAAAAATTTTTAATGTAATTCAACCATTTTTTGAAAACATCAGCCAATTGGATTTACAGCAGATGGTTCTTTTTTAGTGTCTTGGCATTCCCCCTCCTATAGAGCCTCATTCAGGAAATTTTATCTCGTCAATTCTGCAAAAAAGTTGGTTTATCTTTGTCAGCAAATCACTTATAAATGTAGATACAAAGTTAAATTTTTATGTCACACTTGATAAAATTTGCTATCCCAAAGCATTATAATTCAGAAGGTGAATTTCTTATTATAAATATTAGCATTTGCTAGTTTAAAAGGTCTGTTTTGAGGATTTATTTAAATTGGATAAAAGTATAATATATAGAAGAATACACAAAGATTTGTGGTTTTCTAATGCCTCATACTGTATAGATAGGGTGAAGGGCTAGACTGCTCTAACAAAGAGATCCCAAAATGCAATGACTTAAGTAAGTTAGAAGCTGATTTCTCCCTCGGGAGATAGTCCACATACAGAATCCAGATCTGCCAGCGGCTCTAGTTCACGCAGGTGATGCCTCCGCCATTTTTCATGTATAACTTTTAAAGTCTCTGGTTGCCACTGCTCTACACAGAAGTGAAAAGAACAGCAGCCGTGGGTCAAAGATTTCCTCTTAAGCAAGTCCAGTAGAAGTTGCTCATGTCATTCTTGTGTGCACTGCATTAGCAATGAGGGATTAATACATGGCCCTACCTAGAGCAAAGGGAGCTGGGAAATGCGGGCCCAGCCAGCATCTGTGTGTCAGCCACACTTTCCTAGCATGGAGGACGGGGAGAAGCTCTTTAGCAGACCACTGACAGTATCTGACGCAGATACAATTGAATGTGTATGGAGAAATAGACTGTTTTAAGAGCACTGTGTCACTTATTAAGAAATTTTTGAAAGGTAAATTTTTGTGTTGTTACGTTAATATTATTCTAGATTACTCTGTGCCTCTGTAGATTCAGTTGCAATGCACACAGTGCGTGTAGCATGTTAGATATACCAACAACAAAACAACAACAAAAACCAAAAAAAAAAAAACTTTTTAAAGAAGAGTGGAACAGAATAGCATCAGATAAAACGTCATGTTGTCTTTGGAAAAATTTCACATGTACCTGTTCTATTTTCCAATTGCTTGAGCTATTTTCTTAAATTAGCTGTTTATTTCATTTATGAATATTCATAAATATGTGTTGCCCCATATTATGTTTGACACTGGGTTTCCTACTACCTAGAAATAAAGAGTTGAGAAGGAGAAACATATATGGTGACAGTAATGTGTAACGCATAAAACAGAAGGGTGGCAACAAGGAAGAAGTGTTTTAGAGAAGCAAGGCCTCCGAGAAGAGGTGATTCCTACTTTGGGGTGTAAAGAATGAATAAAAATGTCTGTATTTTAAAAAGGTAAATCAGAGGAACAGTAAGAAGAAAAACTGGCATTTGCTAAGTTAGCTGGTGTAGGTAGAGTGAAGGGCAGAGTGTTCAGAAGGACCTGGGGTGACGTGCTGGTAAGCTGGGATGACCCACTTGGTGATTCTAAAGCCCCTGGATAGGTGAACGCTTTCCTGGGATTCATGTCACTGTGGAAAAGTCCTTGCAAATGCTATTCTAGAATGTTTTCCCTTTTTTCTTAGCTTTTGAACATAAGACATATCATCATAAAAATTTATGAAGCTTGAAATATTAAATTCAGATTTCAGGGTATAATAGTATTTTTATCTATTTTTTTATGTAATAGAATAAAGTTCAGTCTGCATTTTAATGTGCAATATGCTGGAAATCTTTTTTTTTCTGAAAAATAAGCATACAGCCATAAGAAAAACATCTATCCTTTTCAATGAAAGGAACAAAAAAATTTCTTTTTTACCTACACAATGACTTTAGAGACTATCTTGGAAAACTTGCATTATACAGTCTTTGCTAATACAGTGATCTAAAACAAGCATTCTTTATTTTAAAACATGCGTAATTATAAAGTGATAATTATTTACCATTTTGAAAATATTTCATAAATTCAATACTGCTTTCAAAGGAAGTCTGTCGGTAATGGGTGGCCACTGAGGGGGGCCAAGCCCAAGAGTAATGTGAATGGATTTATTTATAGAAAGATCCCCTTCAGAGCAGCTTGGTATAGATGAATTGGAAAGAAATAAAGGTAGAAAGAGATGTGAGTAGAAAGAAAGCAAGATCAGATGAGACGTGACTAGAGTTTGAGACTTGCAGGAAATGATGGTGAGGAGAGCAGCAGGTAGACTCAAGAGCCACCCACTGGTGGTGGAATTAAGTTTCAGGGAACAAGAGGATCACAGGAGAGGGAGGAACCTAGGATGACTTGGGTTGCAGGCTTGCAGTAAGCGTAGATGGTGGTAGTGGTACCTAGAATAGACATGGAGGGAGCAGCTAGAAGGGGGTGCTGAATTGTGTATTATTTTAGAAATGCAATTAATATTCTTCTATTAAATAATTATGATAATGTTCAGGATGACTTAGTTTCATCCTAATGAATACAGACTTGTTGCAGGGTCATATTGTTTCCATGTGAGAACCTTCTCAACAACTCTTAGATGTCCTTCCAGGTACTTTAACTCTTATCTTCCTTACTTTTCTCTCTCCAAATCAGAGAACAAGAATAGCTTATGAATTTCACTTCTTGTCTCTTCAGGAAAAAAAAAAAAAAAAGCACTTGTACTCTGAAAGATTTCCCAATGCTTCAAATACACACTTGAAATATTTCTTGTCTTTCTCAGAAACTTCCTATGACTTGCTTTGAAGTCTTTGTTATCAAAAGAATTTATTTAAGATTCTCTTCAAGGCATTAGATTTAGAGTAAAAAAAACTTGTGTGTTTTTGCTGCTAACTTGCTGTGTTGTGTTAGGTAAAAGGCATTCACCTCTTTGGAGCTTTATTTTGCTATTTATAAAATTAATGGATTGAATTAGATCATAGTTTCTTAAATTGGGGTTGTTGGCTTCATTTCAGGTGATTTATGAGCTCGCTAAAATTATATGGAAAATTCTGTGTCTGCTGATGCAAGCACTTTTCTACAACAGATGCCCACAACCTTCATCACATTCTTAGGGTTCTGGGACTCCCCCAAAAAGTTAAAAGAAAAACAAAACAATACTGTTCTGATCATTTGTCATGAGGCCTGGATTCCTCGCCATAAAGCTTCCATCTCTTGAGGGCAGTGAAAATATTCCAAATACTATAGTATAGAATTTTCTTAGGTGTAAGCCTATCATTTTATGGATTCATTCATAAGTCATGCTGACTTTTAATGCCTCTGTGATCTTCTAAGATGCCATCCATAAAATCCCAGCACCTGGTCTCCGAAGGAAAGGACAAAGTGGGGGAAATCAAGTGACGTTACAGAGATCACAGAGGAGGATTCTGTGTGTGGTCAAAACTTCCGCCACCTGACTCTCCAGACTAAGAGCATATTTAGATTTTCTTCCTTTCGCTCATGCAAGCCAAAGAAAGAACGTTCAACCCTTGGCACAGCCCTTTGAAAAATCTGCCAATGTCAGTCCTCAGCACAGAAATTGGCTGCAAAGTACAAGTTTGGGCAAAACTGTCCAAAAGCTTGTCTAACTCAGAGAAGTGACAGTTACTGAGAAAAAGCAAGTGAAATAAAATGAGAATGAATGTTGACCCTAGATCTATTTTTAAATCTAAACCTTGGCCAATGTTCCAATAAACTAATCCAAACAAACTTAAATTCCAGATAGCAAAATTATAGTGATTACTTTTTTGCTTCTCAATAACTCAGTAAGAATATACAGGGTTTAGCCTCATTTGTGTTTGCTTAGTTAATGTATAAATGATGGTTTAGTCTTTAAGAAATTTAAACATTATCTATATTGACCTTAATCATAATTATTTATGCTGCCCCCTTTCCTTGACTTCCCCTTATATCCTGGAGAACATGCCTTCTCAAACTCACTGAGGCTAAGGAACCCGTTTTTGTTTGTTTTATTAAATTGTCATTTCCCTACTCTATAATTGTGTTTCTCTTGTACATGCCTAGTAAGCAGCTTGTCATGTGTCCCACCACATTCAATTCAGCAATATCTAATCTGGTCTATAGTTCAGTGAGGTGAGTTCACTGATAACTTGCTTAGCTATCGTAGGAATATGATTTGCAGGAATTTTTGCACCATTAAAGTGAGAGTATGATTGACACATGTAGAATATGTATGATAGTGATAGCTGCTGACTTATGGTTTAGTCAAACAGAAAGATAAAACAATGCACACAAAGCAGTAGTACATTAAAGTTCAAGTGCAATGACATTCTTTTTCAAATTTACAAAATAAGGATCACTAGTGAAGCAATAATAATATTTAAAATATTCATCAAAGAGAACTATATTAAAAAGACTTTCATGATTTGTGATAGTCTTAAAAACAAGAAAATCTTAAATGTGTTCTCCAGTTTGAATCTGGGTAATAGGTCTAAAAAGAAATAAATTTATCAGTGATTATTTATATGTTTAATGCGCAGGCATGCGTTTTTACTCCTGTGCTTATATGACAGAAGTTTGATTTTGTTACCACAGATATTTAAACATGATATACTCTTTACGAGCATTCTTGCACATTCAACATATAACTCATGTGGTGAATCAAGCCTGTAAAACTTAACCAGGGCTCAATAAATGTATTTATGTTAAATTCCTGGAAATAGAAACCTTTGAGTTGTGCTTTTGTTTGTTTTTGGCTCCCCGCATCACAAGGAGTGGGAGGCAGGCCACTACCCACTCCGAATCTATTTACCACTCATTATGGTTGGGTTACTTGAGCATATTACATCACCTGAGAGCCACATACCATTACATTTCAATCAGTTTACCCAGTGAAAGGCTTTTCTAGATGCAATTATTTTAAATATCAGTTTATAATTAATATTTTGAATTGAGTGTTAAATATCTATGCTCTGCTACATAAAATACAAAACAAATTGGCATTATTTTAATAAAAGTTAAAATACAATACTAGGAGAAATTGATTATGCTTGATATTTAATTCCAACAGTTGCTACTCACCTCTGCCTGGTTAGTATATATCATATTAACCTTAAAAAAAAAAAGCCAAAGTGAGAGGCAACAAGCATTTATTTGTGATCAAGATTCAGGCAGCATTCATTGAGGCAGAAACCCAAAGGGTGTTCCAATTATGGGTGATGGTAAGAGGTTTTTATGAGAAAGGGAAGGGACATTATTACATGAATAGAAGGAAGGAATTTCTATTTGTGCTAATAAACTAAGGAAGGCATTTCTATTGGTGCTAATAAGTTATTCTTTAGCTATACATGGTGGTGCTAATTTTAAACAATGTCCTTAATTTTCAGTTCTTGTAGTCAGGATGTCTGCGTTCCTGTTCGCTTTACAAAAGTTGTTTGTAAGACAATGTTGGTTTGGCCCAGTCCAAAGGTTATTTGCCCAGTTCAAACATTCCAAACGCTCAAGGAGTAAGACATACGAAGTCTTTCTTCTGAGACGGTGGTTCTGACTCCATTTTGAAATGGCTCCACTTATTTTATGTTTTTCTCAATCACACCGGGGGAAGTTGGAAAGTTCAAAATTAGGGGGATATAATGCTACTTAAAAATAAAAATATTAGTACATAGTGAACACCATTTATTTTTCTAAAGAAAAGTTGCTTAGTCTTCCAGACTTTTAGGTTCCTCCTCTGTAAAACGGACATCATAATTTCCATGACATAAGACCATTTTGGAGACAACTAAGTTAACATGAAGCATCTTGTATAATATAATAACTGCCTACTACCTATGATGTAATGAACAAATTAGGTTCCTTTGTGTGAGAAAAGTTAAGAAATATGACTTGGTAATATTTATATCTATGCATTCTATTTACCTGCAATTGCTTTGCTTTATGCAGTAAATACATTCTGAAAGTTGGCTAAATTAAGTTTTTGGAAAAAAAAAAAAGAAAGAAAAAAAAAGATAGTAAATTACTTATACCAGGAGCTGGCAAACTTTTTCTGTAAAGGGTCGGATTGTAAATAGTTTAGATTTCACAAGCCGCATAATAATCTCTGTCTCATATGTTTTTTATTTTTAATTTTTTTTTCATTATTTATAACCCTTTAAAAATATAAAAACCATTCTTCGGTTATAGACTGAATAAAAATCGGCCACAGAGCAAGACTCACTGTTATTTGCTGACCCTTGACTTATATTGATACTATAAGTTTAGTTTAAATACCTCACAGGTAATTTATACTTGAAGAAGTTTTGATAAGAAATTGGCAATGAATTGGCTAATAGATCTTTAATTTTTATTCTATTGGATAAACCCATGTTTGCATTGTTAGTTTTACTTAAAGCTAAACATGGATAAAGGTCAGGCGAGCAACCAGCAAAGTGCTCTTTTGTCCTAAAAGCTGGAATTCTAATTATGTGAAATTCAAAATGTCAATTATTTTGATAATTAAGGCAATCACAGTTAAACACCTTAATGTATATAGAGTTGAATTTATGCTGAAGAACATACAACATTGATTTTGTTTCTTTCTGAAAAATACATTGAACTTCCTGGGAAGTATATATCAGTTAGAAACTAAACACTCCTTTAAGATAGGAAATAAACCCAATTCATATTTCTGCAGATATTTTGAAGAAAACTTTATATATGAAGAGATTTGTATTGAGTTAGTGGTAGTGGTGCTGTACAAATAAAATCAAACTCTTGGAGGTCAAATAGTGATTATATTTGTGTGCACTCACTACAGAGTGTGTGTGTATGTTTAATGTAAAATATGAATTTTTACATATTACTTCAAAATCTATGTGAAATTTGTGTAGACTATTAATCAAAGGAAATGGAAACTGAGTGCTCCCAAGTTGGGTTTTAGTAAATTGATGGTTTCAGGCAATGGTTTCTAGTTTTTCGAAGCTCATTTGTCATATTTGTTATGAACCAAAATATCCTCTGCTTTGGACTAGGCAACAAATTAACAAATAATATGATTATTTACTATCGTTGGCTCATTCAGACTTGAAGAGACAACACCCACCTCACTCACATTGTGTTATACCATTCTGTGACTCTTGCTGGGTGCCTTTAGCAGAATTCAAAGAAAGCAACTACTTGTTTTTTATAAGTGATTAGAAAATAGCACCGTTGGTATTTTCTTTCAGCATATGGAGCTCATTGAGGAAATGTTGCTCACTGACAACCTTGACTTTTAACTCATGTGGTGTTTTTTTTCTTTTGTTTTGTTTTGTGGTGGTGGTGTTCCTTCAATTATTAATTTTAATTCTAAAAATAACAAAATAGAATGCACTTCCTTTTCTATACCAGATTTTAAATGTGAGATGGAAAGTTATTAAAAAGCCATGGTTCATATTTTCAAAGTGTATTAAGGCATTCATTCAGGTTTAATCCTAATATTTAGCATCCTCAACAATGGTGATTTCTCACCAGAATCACTTTAACATCCTCCACTGAGTAGCCATCCTATCCATCTTAACAGTATTCTGCTTAATAAGACAGGAAAGCTTGTGTTTTAATAGTTAAAATATACTTTTTAAATTCTAAAGTAAAAAGGAAGTTACTGGTTATCCCTAAATTGAAGGGAAATAAAACTGTTAAGTAAATCCTAGTTGCCTAACTATTTTGTTGAAACTGGGTAGCACGGGACTTTTGATAAATCCACTGTCATTAAAAAATCATTTTGCTCATTTAGTTAAAATCTTCATTCAAGTATAATAGTAAAAGGTTTTAGAAAGTAATTATGGCACAAAAACACCTTGACTATATCAAATAGAGAACACCAGTTGTATTGTATGTAGTACCAATGAGTAAAATGGCTTCTATCAATACTTGACGATTCCATTTAAGAGACTAAATGGTTATATAGATGTAGTTAGAACTTAACCGTAACGTTTATGAATCAATTTGCTGGTAGCCTAAGGAACTATTTCATTTTATAAGGATGCTACAGATGATCTTTTTTGATAAAAATGTTATTACACTTGAATGCTAAATTCTGAAGAAATGGAAAATACTAGATAAGAGCCTTGATTTCCTCAATACTAAACACTCTACCTGTACCTATAGTATGTAATGGTCACTATCACCGTTTCTAAGACCTCAATGAGAAGCCACTGGCTATGGCATGAAGCAGACATATGCGTTTCCTGTGTATTCCCTGTGGAGTGCTATTCTAGATATTCATTCCATAAAGCTATCATGGACTGGGTCTGACTTTCCAGGCTGTGGTAGGATAGAGTGCAAATGTGTAAACTTCTCCACTGTTTAAATCCTTTACATTATCTGTGACCTGGACCAGGAGGAGTCAAATCAGCCTATTCATAGCCTCTCTGGAAAGCATTTAAAAATAGTTTCCTGGGATCCATCCTAGGTGATTCCAAATCAACTCCATCCCTTCCAAATCACCAGTAACTTGTTTTTTGGTGATTTGGTGGAACAAGCCATATGTAGACATAACTTTAATTTCATGTTCTTAAAACTGGATTCATGGTGAATATATGAGATTTCAATTTAAGTCTGCTATTAATTTTCCTTTGCTTACAGTAATGATATCACAACTACAATGACTCTACAAAATGCTGCTTATATAATAGGCTGCTTAGCAGTTAAAGAGCTTTCTTCCCTTTTGAAAATTAAATGAAATAAAATGGAAGAGATTTTCAATCTCAGAAATAGTTAACTTTAAAATTAAATTTGAGGCTTTACTGATCCTTAACATACCATAGTCATTTTTCTCTATACAAATTATTTCAATCCTTAAAGATTCATTAAAATGTTTTAAAAACTTAAGAGAATATTTTATTTTTGTTTACCATTTGAAATGGTTTCTTTATTTGCAATAAGTGAAATGTTTTGCATGTAGTTTATTGCTTATTCACTTGTTTCACTGTAGCATATCAACTAGATTTTATTATATTTTGCAGTCTTTATTTAAAAAGGCCCTGAAGAGCATTTTAAAAAGTTAGACAGCGAAAAACCTCAAGAAAACAAAGGACTTTCCTCTACTCCACAGGTCTGCATCATACCCTCTCCTGAGGTGACAGTGTTACTTATTAGTAAGTGTTAGAAGTAAGAGCTGACAATTATTTCTACATCAAGTTCTAGTTCACTTGCCAACTAGCCACATGCTCCTGGGCACAATCTGCTTAATCAGACTCACACATCTATTGTCATCTAATTTAATTTTTTTAGACTCAAATGTACTCTAAGAAGGCCCACTCCTATCATGCCCATGCAAAATTTTTGTGCTGGTTTTGTATTAACACCATTAAATATACAAAACACTTCTATATGCTTTGCAGAAAAAAATTATAGATTTACGTATAAGGTATATATCTTGCAGGTTATTTTGAATTCTGTTTATAACTCTATATCTGGTACTGCCTTTGCCTCACTTTCCTTGTGCTGGAAAATGTGACAGACTTAATCAATTGGTAGTCTAATGAAGGCTCCAAATGTTAGTCATTGTTAAGACATCATTAGGAAGGACAGATTGTGATGGTCATACCTGGGAGAAGAACACTGTGTGTTGTAACTTCTTTCTTATACAGAGATGAGTATTATTTAGCTGTAGAATAACAATTACTGGGTATTTATCCATGGTAAATGTTTATAATCACACTCTAATTTTTTTATTGGTTGAGACTCAGAAATATCGGGTTGTCGGAAAAGTCATGATGCATTTTTGCAACAAAAAACAGGAATAATACGTCATGACTTTTCCGACAACCCAATGTTTTACTGTTGATAAAGAGAAAAGAATTACATTCAGTGAAAATGAGAATTACAGTTTCACAGCAGAAAAAAATATTTTTCCTACATTTCTGCGGAGATTATATTTTTAAGAGAAAAAATATGTTATATTCAACTATGCTGAAAGTATAGTTTGTGTATGTGAGTAAAATAATTTAAGGAAAGCTATATAAGACATTGCTTTGGGGTAAATGAGGTGTAGATATAAATAATTGCTATATGAGGCAGCAAATGGTAAGTGGAATAGATAATATGAACTAGAAGAGAAACATCGTTTTTGCTTGAGGTGATTGAGAAATGCTTTGTGGAATAGTTACCAACATCTAAATGCAGTAAGATTACAAAGTAGGAAAGATCACAAGTTATATAAATGAGGGCAGGAACTAAGTCGCCACTGTATTAATAAAGGGTATGATAAGACTAGCACATAGTTGGCATTTACTAAATAAATAAAATATAACCAAATGTTGGAATTTAAGGAGGGCAAATTTATATAATGAGAGAAATAGGAGATTTCGCTAGGCAAGTAAGGACAAAAATGGTAGAAGACTTGAGATACCTGTTACTATGCTTTTGTCTATTCTTTGAACTATTATTTTATGGATCTGAAAGGCACTAAAATAAGGCAGACATATTCCAACCATCAAAGAGCTTAAAGTATAAGTTATGTTAGGCACAGAAAATTCATATTTTTCTCAAAAGGGATTTTCTGTTCCTTGATTAATTCTTGAACACAGATAATTAAGCAACTGCAGCTCACATGGCATCCATCATATGAAGAGAATGACTGGTAGAGACAAGAACAGAAGAATGTGGGCATGTGTGAGTCAGAAGATCAAGTGGGCGGTGGGGTTACCACCATATAACACAGTTATATCAGAAGGTTTCATTTAAAATGTGAATCCTTGGGAGTATATAAAGTAGGTAGATGAGAGGCATTTGGTGTACATCAGGCAAATACTTTTCTGGAAGCCAGATTGCTTCTTCATAAAAGAGGGTGGGAATGACACTTGTGAGATCATCTTAGTTTTATAATTTCAAATTTGTGATTGTAAAGTTCATTGGGTTCTATTAAAAGTTCTAAAATCACAAGTTATGTTCAAGATCTTATTGTTGCTTAAGGCTTTGTGCTCAGTTTTCTATAAAATTTACTATTTTACTTGTTATTTGAAGCCCTCCCCTAAGAAGTGAATGACTGCAAGGTCAAATTTATTTGCAAAATGATGTTACTGTATTTCAATCATGGTGACTCATGAGTTATATGAATGAAGTAAATATTCTTTAAATGGAAATGCTGCCGTTACTAAGCACAGATACTGATCAACAGCATATAAAGTGTAATCTTGTGGCTCACTCTAGTCTGAAGAATACTGGTCCTCCAGAATTGTCTGGGTCCTAACTCCTGGAGTTTGAGAATAGGTTACCTTACATAGCAAAGGAGAATTACAGTTGCAGATGCAAATAAAGTTACCACTCAGCTGATCTTAAAATAAAGAAATTATCCTGAACAATCTGCGTGGGCCCAATGGACTCACAGAGGTCTTTAAAGTAAAGGGGGGCGGGGGGGGTGGGGCTCGGAAGAGTAGAGTGATATGAAGTGAGAGAGACTTGACCAGCTATTGCTGGCTATGAGAACATAGTGGGCCATTAGCCAGAGAATGTGGGTAAGAAGCTATAAAGGGGAAGGAAACGAATTCTCCCCTAGAGCCTTTCGCCTGCTGAGACCTGTGTCACTCTTCTCACCTACAGAACTTTAAGATAATAAATTTATATTGTTTTAAGCCACTAAGTTTGTGATAATTATGGCAGCCAATAGAAAACCTAGTATACCAATATTTAATAATGGTTAAGGATCATTTACGGGTTGTTATTGTTAAAAGAGGTTTGAAACAAAATTCTGCACATTAATGAGCACGTAGTTGTAGAATGGAATGTCAAAATCACTTGAGTTTAATCTCATAATTTAAAATAATGGTTTTGTTGTTGTGTAGAGTAGTTATGAAGATAACTTTAAATGAAAGCCTTAGGGTACTATAGATTTTATTTAAAAATCCTTGCAGATTAAGCAACAACAACTTTAACCAAACAAACCCAAATGAAGTAAGTTTAGCGATATAAATTAGAGATTCCAAAATGGGGGCATGCTCATTATTAAATATAATAACAGGGTTATGAATATGCTGGCACAAGAGTTATTTGCATATCAGCAGTATAATAGGGTCCTTCAATCTGGGGACTCATGTTCTGTATATCATGATCTTGGTGAAGAGATTTCCCCAACCCATTGTATATTCTTGAAGTTCTTAAAATTCATAATGAAATGTGTATATCTGTGCATGCATGTCTGCGTGTGTGAGTTTATATCTTAACAAAATATGAATCATTTTCTCTGTGTTGCAAATAATACCATAATGAGATTTCTCAGGAGAATTTTTGGTATTAGGACCAGGTCTCTCACATAAGATATTGAATAAACGACTATATGTGCTTTTACAATTTAAAATGAGGCATGCTCAAAATGCATTTTGACTCTTTTATCAAATGCGCAATTAATAATATCCCAGGCATTTTAAAGATCCTCTCATGAAGGTTGTCATTGAAGAGCTAGCAGCTGACTGTCCTTTCAGAAGTGTTACTTTATCTTTGAAAGTCTTTATTTTGGTTTCTTCTGTCTTCTAGCTACCATCCAATCTCTCCCAAGACAACTTTGAAGCTAGATAATCATGGAAAGTTACTGGGATATCAAAAATTTTATTTGGCACATGCTTTAATAACATTGCATGCCTCCACATTTAGGCTTAACTTGTGAAGCATGTCTCCAAATAGCTTAAGTTTTGTAAAGCTAGACATCCAGTAAACTATACTGTGGCTGTTTTATAGAGTAGAATAGAATGTCATATTTGAAAGAGACATGCGTTTATCCCGCTTGTAGGTGGTATTCTTCTTGAGATCAGAAATTTTGTCTCAGTTAATAAAACCATATTGCTAGACTGAGATTCAGAATATGTAAGGGAAAATCTCACTATTTGCTGCCTGAATTATCTCTTTGAATTTAAATTTCCTCATCACTAGTAATTGGATCGTTACCTGCCCTGCCTTCTTCCCTGGTTGTTGTGAAGCTCAAATGACATAATATATTGGAAACTCATGTGAGATAACCTAAGGCATAGATTCTCAATGTGTTGTTCTTTCTCCCCCAAGAAGTGAATGACTGCATGGTCAGATTTATTTGCAAAATGATGTGACTGTATTCCAACTCAGGAGACTCCAAACTTATATTGACTTTTTAAAGAATCTGGATATGTTGATAGTAAAGACACCAGTTTAACCCAGCATTTACTACACTTAATTGACCATGACTGTCTTTTATCCCCAAACATACAATACATGTACTGTAACATTACTTAGAAAATATCTTTATACAGAAAGCTACACATGAGAAAACAGGGTTCAGGGGCTTATGACTTGGAGATAGGGAAGGAGGTACTGCACCTTTACACTCAATAAAATTTCCAAATAGTTACTGTATTTCCTTCTTCACATTTTGCATCTGAAGAACCACAGAGGTTTAGTATTGTTTTTGTGGTATTTCTGAGGGATTTTAGAGATAATTCTTAGTATCTTTAATTATGTAACTTTCTTTTGATTTACTTATTAATTATTATTATATCCCATTTTAGTCTAATGAGCCTGTTTTCAATGTTTATGGTAACTCTAGTAAAAAGAGGTACCGTACATGCTGAGGCCAGGTATTGCTTATTCGGGTGTTGTAAATCTTTGAGAGATTTTAGGAAAATCGTCAGCATGAGCCAAGGCAGGTCATTTGTATGGAAAAGCCACTGGAAGTGGCTTGGGTGGTCCCAAAAGTTGGGTGGGTAGGGTTTCAGGGAATCACCGCAGTATGGCTTAACAATGGTGTTAGCCAGGTTAGCCAGACTCAGATATGGTGGCTGCCTGCATCTGCACACTGGGAGTGGGGAGGGCTCAACAAAGAAACAATGGAATCTACCAGCACTTCTGTTTAGGAGAAGGTCGCCCCTCCAGCCCTTGCCCTGCAGCCAGACAACTAAGTTCCTCCCCATATGTTTCTGGTGCCTTTCAAGCTGCTGCCCCAGCACTGGACCTCAGAGTGAGTGAGTCCATCAGTGAGTAAGTCCATGCAGGGTCCTTTAATAGGAACGCCTGGGACTGCAGCCAATGTCATCTCACTGAGCCACGATCTCTGCTGGTTTGGACAGCCAGAAGTTATGGGGATTTCTCTTCTTAGCTATGGAACCCTGAGCTGGGGAGCCAGGTGTGGGTCTGGGACCCCTTGCTCCTTCCAGGGGACCTCCGCAGTGGAGATAACCCTCCGGATTTTTAACAGTCTTACACGGTGGTGGGACCAGCTCGTTCTGTGTCTCTGCTCCTCTGGCCAGATTGATGTGGCTTATTCTATATATCCTTAGTTGTAGGACTTCTGTTTCACTAGATTTCAGGCAGTTCTCAATAATGGTTGTTCTGTAGTTTAGTTGTAATTTTAATGTGGTCATGAGAGGGCCAAGCACAGGGTTTACCGACTCTGCCATCTTGACCAGGACTCTAGAAGCATACATTTTAAATATTTTTACTTTCAGGTGCTGAGCTTCTAGAAAGGAAAGTTTTTTATAGCTGAGATTTTGTTCGTTTGTGGTGTTTTATTTCTAAGATGGGATGATGGCGATGGTTGTGATTGTAATGATTATGATAAGGACTTCTTATATTGCTTACCATATGTGATGCTTTATTCTCAGTGTTTTGTATTCATCAACTCAGCCAATAACAAAATAAGGAATATCTTTTACTTTTGTCCCAACAATATTTTTCAACCATGAGCTAAAATAGAGTGTAAAACTACCAAGTCTACCCACCCAGTTACAAATGTTTATTATATTTTTCTTTTATAAATTTCAGGCATTTATTATTCATCTTTAAATCATCTTGGGAAGATCTTATTACAATCTCATATGAGCATGAAGAAAATAAATTATAGGTGAACTAAGGTTGAGATTCATTACTCTTTGCTGTGGTGATTTTATAATGCATTAATGTGCTAAAATCTAAATGCTTAAAACCTCATTAGAATTTAACATAGGATAGAATTTTGAATTATACATTATTCTCAAGAGGAGATTTATTACAGATCCATACTTATAATGTAAATGTTGCATATTGAGTAGGCTAGGAAGGTAGCCAAATAAATTTAAAATATTAGTGTGTGAATACAAACGTAAGAAAACTCTTGTCACAATTTTACTTTTCTTTAAGAAACTGGGACAATTTTGGAACAATTATTTGCCCATGAATAGCTAAAAATTCAGCAGTTTTATCAGCATTTATATTTAAATTACCAATCATCTCAATGTGGAAAGTTTTTTTCTTACTATACAATCTCTTTCATACAATATAGAACTTGACTCTTGAAATTAGAAACTTTTCCACACAAAGTGTGGTCCTGTATTTAAATTAATATACAAATTGAATGTTTGACTTGGTAGATGAGTATGTGCCTATTTTGTGCTCAGTAAAATCCAGGCTTGCCTGAAATTACTCATAAAATGCCTTGCTGGAGATTTTCTTATCAAGCAATTTCAAATGCTGTTGAATAAATAATCTTCCTAACGCTCTGATAATTACTAGCCTGGGAAGGAATAAGAATTATAGTGAATGGTAGAATATATGTGATGCCTTTTTAGTATGCCTTTTAAATTGAAATGTTTTAATATTCATATTTACATAGTTCACTCTAATCTCTTGTGCTTAATATTTTAGATTTGTTAGTCTTTGTAGAAGAGTAAATCAAAAGTTCCGTACAGCTGTGAGATCATTTAGGGTCTACTTTTTAACTCATCTACATAAATTAGAGAAGGAAAATATGGAAACATTGGTCCTTGGTATTTTGTGTAAGATTTAGATGTTGAGAGTTGATAAAATATTTAAGAAATTGTATAATTAAAGCCTAGGTTTCAAAATAATTTTTTGTAAGTTGCTGTAAAATAATTTTATTTTCCTTATAAAAGGTGAAAGAGGATATATAGGTGCTTTGTGGGTACTCAGCATTCTTGTTGTAGTGCAAAAGAGTCTAAGATAAATAGCAAATGAATGGATGTGTTCCAATGGCACATTAGTTGCAAAAACAGGAAGTCACCTTGATTTGTTCTGAGGGCTGTAGTTTGTTGACTCCTGGTGTAAGATCCTAACTGAAGCGGAAGGGGGAAGATACAGGAAACATGGCACTAAACAGACAAATGGGAAGGATCCGCTCAGGAAAGGTTCTGAATCTCAGGCCCATTGACCAGCTTTAGGCATTCATGTGCAAAATGTGGTGCATTGGTTCATTTTTCTTTTGAAATGTTTCACACCTGTCTTTAGTGCCTGAGGCATACCAGGTCCTTAAAAATAGCTGTTTAAAAAAATCAGTGAATATTTCTTAGCAGTTCATGACCCCCAAATGTAAAAACAAACAAACAAAAAACCTTTCTATTTGTTAAATATGGCAGCAATTTATAAATAAATGTGTCCTGGATTATTGAAGCATGTACAGGAGATACTGGGAAACATTCAACCCTCATAATAGTATCTCTGTGAATTAGTAAGTGTGTCCTTACGAGAGTGTAATAAAAAGAATTATATAAGGCTGTAGTTTTTAAACTATGTTTAACACAAAGATTTGACAGATCCCTTCTGGGACTTCTGTTGGTGGAGAATGGGCTGGAGAAGGAACGTTTCACTGTTGCCCCTCTACCCTGGTTCTTCAACTGAGGCTATTCCACTTTACAGTTAAGTTTTTATATCTCTATGTAGTAATACATATGAATAAAAGATAGTAATATTTCTTAAAAACCAGTCATATAATAGTAAATTAATGAATAACATAAATATGGTATACGAGTCAC
>NW_017731655.1:421711-527295 GCF_001890085.2 Hipposideros armiger
TTTTACAAATAATTTTCATGATGGCAAAATAGTAGTAACCTTAAATTGAATTATGTCTGTGGGAACTATGGCTGACTAGACTGAATCTGTTAACCATGGCACGTCTTCATTTTGTAGCAGGTTTTCTGCTCTGTAAAAACAATGCAACTATAGATGGTTAGTTTTGGAAATCTAAAATAGAAATTATGCCAAGTATCAAATTTGTTGACTATTTAAGTTAATATAACTCTTAAGCCATATAGCAGATTTCAGTCTGGGTAACACAAGAGATGCAGTTTGCAGTCTTTCCTTCCTATGTGCCAGGCACCAGGGATCTGAAGGCAAGTGTAGTCTCGCTGCAAAAGAAAGCAAAAAACATCTGATTTATGTATGATATTTCTATTTTAAATTATTTTAGTATTAATACTATTATTCAGAGAAAAACTCATGATAGAAAATATTTTAATTTAACTTTTTCCTCCCGGTAGCCTAAAGAGAATCAGTGATTAAAAGTATATGTGAGTTAACTGCACAAAGTGTTATATTTGATCAGGACTTTCTCAGAATTCACATTTAAACCTCAGCAAAGTCCTGGTGGGGGTGGGGAAGGTTCAGGAGTGGACGTGTCAAGTTTTGTTGTGTCTGTTTTGCAAGTGAAAGACAAAATGACAAAGGGAGCAGTTTAATGAGATACCCAAGGTCACGATGTTCTTATATCACTGAAGTTCAACTAGACCACCCGTTTCCTTACCCTTACATTCTTTCCAATACTGCCCACCTTCCTTCCTCAATGAATGGCCTTATGGCTTTCTCACATGATGTGAGCCTCTCATAAAGAGAGTAAATAGCTCCTTTAAAATGTTTAGTGGATTTTTTTATTGTGAAATAAACATTATTTTTAATTAGTTTCAGCTGTACAACAACACAGTACAATAGTTATACTTTTTACCCCTCAAAGTGACAAACTTAACTAATAATTTTTACTCTCTACCATTTGTGAAAGTACAGCATGATTTTAAGGAAGAATCTGTCTTCAGTTTTTTAAATAGCTTCATATTATATAGATACTTATATAATTAGAAAAGTGTATTAGGACTGTTAATTTACATTTTTCCCTTGTGTTTATGTTTTGGAGCCTGTGAAGGATTGCAGATATAATGAGCTCACACACCTCATTAATGTAAGATAAAACATGAAATACAGGTTAATACAGGTAAATATGAACTTGCAGTATAATGTGGATACCCTCTGATGATTTCTTAAAAGCTCTTGAATGATTTGAAAACATTCTTGTTTAATTGTTTTTGAAAGTACTTCAAATTTATGTTTCTCAAGTTATACTCAAGGAGAATTTGAACTTTCTCCCTCACCTCAAAATACACTACCTTTGCCAGTTTTACCCTTCTGTCAATAGCCAAATCCTTTTCTTAAGAAATTGTAGATATTTAAGCTATAAATGATGTGTTCTCTCTGAATTATTATCATAGGTGGTAATTAACAGCAGACATTCTCTAGAAATGATGATCTTGTTTTCACATAAATATCGTTCGCTATAAAGGGTTCAGTTAGAGTACTATGTCAGGTATATATGAATAGCTGACATGCTTTATGTTATATTTACTTATTTTTACAGCATGTTGGTTTTATTATTTTAATATTTACATTACCTATTTTTTGTTTCTTCAAAAATGAATACAGCTTATGTTGTAAAATATTTTTCCTACAGGATATTTTCCTAAAGTTTGCATAAAGCATTAGTAGTTTAATCAGCACTCGATGTTCATATTTTGTGCAAGATTATAATTGCAAGCATGCACTATACAGTTCATCATAGGTTGTTTGTTCAATGCAGTATGATAATGAAAAAGCAAAGGTCATAGCTATCTTTAAATCTGGCTCAGAATTATTCATTAGGTTTATTTTTCTGTATAAAATGCTTATAGAAAAAAAAATATAGAACCTCCCAAGCAGTGGGTATTCTAATGAAAAACTCAAATATATTGTCAGTCAAAGTTGAAGGGAAAATTAAACCTCTTGTTGGATTAAGATGATTGAAAATTAAATTTAAATATTATGTAGTGTTCTTAATCAGTATGACAGTAAAGGGAGATTTCGTATAGCTGTCTCTAAAATTCAACCCATCTTTAAGTAATTTCGAATGCCATATGTCTTTGGTATTAGTATCATTAAAAAGTAAAGTTATTTCATTTTTCCTTATGACTGAGTAACATTCCATTGTATATATGTACCACATCTTCTTTATCCAATCGTCTATCAAAGGTCATTTCAGTTGTTTCCATATTGTGTCCACTGTGAAGAATGGTGCAGTGAACATAGGAGTACATATTTTTTTACAGATGTTTTCAGATTTTTGGGGTAGATACCTAGAAGAGAGATTGCTGGGCCCTATGGTAACTCTAGTCTTAATTATTTTTGAGGAGCCTCCATTCTTTTTTCCATAGCTACTGTACAAATTTACATTTCCACCTATAGTTTATGGGGTTTCCTTTTTCTCCACAACCTTTCAAATACTTGTCTTGTTGATAACAGCCATTCTAACGGGTGTGAGGTGATATCTATTTGTGGTTTTGATATGCAGTTCCCTAATAGCTAGTGAAGTTGAGCATCTTTTCATATTATCTGTTGGCTGTTTGTATGTCTTCCTGGGAGAAGTTTCTGTTCATGTCCTCTGTTATTTGTGACAACATGGATGGATCTTGAGATTACCACGTTAAGTGAATAAATCAGACAGAAAAAGTTGAGAACCACTTGATTTCACTCATATGTAGGATATAAAACTGAAAGTAACAAATTAACAAGACAAACAAAAACTCATAGATATAGTCAACAGTTTCGTGGTTACCAGAGGGTAAGGGGAGGGGGGAGTAGAAGTGGTAAAAGAGTCCAATATATGGTGATAGAAGGAGGTTTAACTTTGGGTGGTGAGCTCACAATGGAATTTACAGGTGATGTATTATAGAATTGTACACTTGAAACCTGTATAATTATATTCACCAATGTCACCCCAATAAATTCAATAAAAAATGAAGTTATACATGATCCCATGTGTTTTGTAAAATGTATAAAAATACAGAAGTATATTTAATGAAGAGCAAAAGCCCCTTTTTATCCATCTATTCCATACTTTTCCCGTGGTTAACCATATCAAAAAGTTTATAGTACAGATCACTAGAGGTGAACATCTGTTTTCCTTTTTGAAGTAGTATCTTAATCTTGTTTTCTGTAATATAATGTTTCAATAAATTATTTTAGTGAATTCAAACTCAGCCCAAATAATAGAGCTCAGAGCGCTAAGATATAGGGAATACTTTTAGAGATCATAATCAAGACATAAATTTTACAATAAGGTATATGCATACATATATTAAGATATATATATATATATTATGTGTAGATATATATGATATATACATATGTTTGTGTAAATATATATATGTGTACTTATCAAATACATAGAATATCAGCACTTCACAGAGAACTTTTCTTGGAAGAAAGTTGGTATCGCTTGTTTATTGGGGTGGAGTGACAGGAGGGTAGTGGGAAGATATATCTATATATACATATGTGTGTATACATGTTTATATAATATCTTTTAAATTATATATTAGGAATATAATTAATGTTAATTACTATAGTTATATATTTTATATAAAATTTAATATTAATATAATTAATATAATCTTATATAATACAATTGTATTTTATGTGATATATAATATTAATATAATTTTATATATGTGTATACATATATACATATACAACACTATCTTCCTTCAGTCCATCCTGGTAAACAATGAATACCTATTTTATTCCATGAAACCTCTGTGAAGTGCTGATATTTCATGTATTTGATGCAATGGAGACAGCTCCAAAACACACCATGGAACTAAAATTATTTGCCTGCAACACTAAACTATGAATTCCTTAGGAATAAAAGACCAGGTGTTATTTTGTGATTGTTTGCATTCATTTGTAACTCTGTTTCAGTTTTACATTTTTGAAGTCAATCTAGTTCGTAATTGAGTTCTTGAATTTCAGAAAGAATAGAGCATAGAATCCTAGAAAAAAGTTAGTTTTGAAATTCAGATGGAACTGGATTTGGTACCCAGGACCATCCTTATTTGGTCACTCTGTAAACTCGGATGAGATACTGATTTTTTCTAAAGTTTATTTTCCTCATCTGTAAAGATAAAAGAATATTCATATCATATGGCTATCAAGTATATTAAATGAGTTAATTTAAAACATTTGGTAAAATGTGTATAAAAAATCTTGCTTCAGTCCTCTAAATCTTGAAAGGATCCCTGTGCTTTTTAAATTCAAGTTCTAATTTATAGTAAAATAGTTAATTTTATACATGTGTGGTCAAAGTGAATTATGCATTTATTTGCCATTTAATCTACTCTTCCATATTAATTGGCTTCATGTATCACACAATTGCATTTTTTACCTAAGAAGCTTAAATTGAAAAGCTATTGAGAAGTAGACCTAACAATGTGAGAATTTGGGAGACAAACAGGAGACAAGCAATGTGCTTGAAAAGAAAGCAATGTTCTCAACTTTTGTTCCTGGGAGGAAGATGTGCATACTTCCATCTGCCAAGGACATGGAAGGGAAAATGGTATAAATAAATTATAAAGAGCACTGTGAGAGTTTTCATGCTTCAGAGATAAACAGATAATCATTGCCATATACAAGTTAAAAATAGTATGGAAATAGTTTTTCATGGGACATTAACAACTGAAGCCAGAAGTGTTTGTGGTTGCTCATATGGAAATTGCTTTGTTAAATGAATGTACTGACTGGGAAGAAATAGTAATTTGTGTGAGTTGTTACTTTCAAAATCCTGAATAAGGTGGCTCTGATTTCAGATAAAGTTGCATATGTTGGTAGAATTACCATTTCTCTTTTGGCTTTGAATCATTTATGAGCAGGGTTGTTTTTTGTTTTGTTTTGTTTTAATGCAAAAGAATAACCTTCCCTATGGCCTTGTTATTATCAGAGTGTAATCTTCCTGTATGCTTGCTTGAGTGTTCATAACAAGCTTGAGGGTCCTGAAAGGGGCTGAGGAATTATTTCTGGTGGTCTTTGAATCTGTAATTGCTGCCAGCTGAGGAAGCGAAATTCCAAATAAGTTGGAGGAACTTTCACAAATAACACTTAACATAATTACAAGGCACAAAGCTCAATATATAGTTTATATAATAAAGTCTTACCTAACCACAAAATATTCAAGGACGTCAAACAGAGGTCTTCTTAGAGGTATATGTTAATCTTTTGCTTGACACTGTACTTGTTTAGATTTATTAAGACCTCCTGGCTGTGCATTTGAAATTAGCCCTGTTTAAACATCCTTTACAGGTTTTCTGTTTTGCTATGAGCATTTCCAAGAGCACCCAACCATAATGATAAAAACATGATCATCAAAAGGCACCAAATTCTCCATCTTTGCTTAGGTATGTTGTTGGAATAAAATGTTTTGGAGATCTTGGCCAAGGACACTTAATGTTACTTATTTAATTTTTAACAGTGTGTTCTACTTTTAGGGAAATACAATATAAAAATCCAGAATTCAAAGCAGGCATACTAGTAAGTGATTATACTACAAAATCATTCCTTACTTTTCAGAAAAGTTTGATATAGTATTCATAGGGAATTTCTATGATATGTTTGCTCTATGATCAGATTTAATTTTGTGCAACTTTTGAGGAACACTTCTAATATTTTGACCAGTAAATTTGAATATGGTCTGGCTACCATTCAGTCATAATTTACAAAAGCAAATTTAGAAATATCAGCATTGCCCACATTCTCACACCATTTCTGTATCATTTACTTCTATTTTTATTTTTACCTGTTTGTTAAAACTTCAGAAAAACTTCTTGAAGTTATTGACTGTTATTCTCTGTAGACACTAGGTTTTATTTGAAGAAATCATCCATTCAGTATCTGTTTCCTACACCTCCCCTTACCTCATTATAATATATACTTTGTTTTCTAATGCCCTCTTATTGAGTAGTATTTTCCCATTACAAAGATTAGACACTTAATAAGGGAATTCTGTATATGCTTTCTGCGTTATGTATTTGAGACCTGTATAGATCTTGTCCTCATCACTTTAGTCAAGGTCTCCCTTACTTTATATCTAAAAATAATTACCCTCCTACCTCTAATCCAGTTGTTTTCAACCAGAGGCAATTTTGCCCCCAGGGGACATTTGGCAATATCTGGAGATATTTTAAGTTGTCACAGCTGAGGGTGGTGATGCTATGGCATCTAATGTGTAGATGCTATGGATGATGATAAACATCATACAAAGCAGAGAGAAGTCTCCTGTAACAATTATCTACTGGCTAGATTCTAGCCCAAAGTGACAGTAATGCTAAGGTTGGAGACCCCTGCTGTAATCCCTCTTTGATGATTTCTCCTCCCAATGATTCTTTTAAAATTACTACTTTTGTTGCACATGAGTAAATCACCTGAGGAGGCATCTTCAGTGCAATTATGTTGATATGAGCTGAGTTCTCGACCCCTGTTTCAAACTTGTAAACTAATATATTCCAACCCTTTTGCTATGGTGTCTTCTGTTGCCTTTGTTAGTTTGGGTTGTTGTCTTCACAGTCATCAGAATATGGCACACATTTTAGGTCCCCAGTGCCTTTATAGTATTCCCCCTTCTGTGGTGCCAAAGAAGTCCACTCCCTGCACTTCTGATTTCCCAGCTCAAGTCTTGAAAGGCTTAGTTGATCATTGTAAGAAAGAATTGCTCCAACGAGTTTATGTCATTATCTGTGTATTACTTATTAACCATTTATTTCCTCATTTCTGTTATTATCTATTTTTTAAATTTATATCAATGAAATCCATTTTGCGAAAGTAATTTAATATGGAGTGGATTACCTCTTATATAAAATAGTTGAAACTGGAGTCTTATCTACTTGAGGTGCAGAGTAAGAAGCTTCAGTTTTCTTGACTTTCTGCTTGTTTCATAAGCAGGTTTTGAGACATTATCAGAATATTAAGATGTTAACTTTTATATCATTCCTTAACCTTTTGGTATATGTTTCACCATAAAAATCTTTAGAGATTATAAATGTCTCTATGATAGGAACTACCTGTTAACACATTTCTGTGTATCTCATAGTTCCTTATATAGCACTGTATGTGTGTGTGTGTGTGTGTGTGTGTGTGTAATTGAATGGAGTAACATGGCCAAGTCATCAAAAGTTGTACTAGAAACAAACTAATTTGAAGACAGAATCCTAGCCTGGGAATATTTGTAGAGCATAATAGCTGAGTAGGTAAATACATATGTCTTTTCTCTGAAAAGTCACTAAAATGAATTAAAAGAACCCCAAAATAGGAAATATATTCCATTCTGAACATAGGGACCCTCCTCATCTTTAAATCCCAAACACCTAGGAGTATCTTCCAGATATTGTTCAGTTTTTACCTAATTCTTAAAATAGAATACAGAGATTTATCACACATCTCCCATAATACGATATGTTATTTGGCTATACACAAAAGGAAAAAAAAAGAAGGTTCCAGAAAGCTTCCCAATTATTGCAATTTAGCAGAATGAGGGCTGGGGTCAATGTTAGGAAGTTGACACTTGCCCTTTGCAAATATAGTTAATGGAAAGTTAATCTGAAGATTGGCCCAGAATATTTTTCTGCTTTTGGAATTTGTTCATTCTCAGCTTAAATCAACTCAGGATTGTCTTATGCAGAGCCCTGCCTTGCACATGTTTTGGCCTATGCTTTTTATTTCCAGTCTGATCCCTCTTTTTCTATTTCTCAGAAATTCTCTAAAATTCCTAGTCACATCATAGCATTATCCTTTTTCCTTCTATTATGATCGTATACATTTTTGTGTGGGCATGTGTACACTTTCAGAGTGTGTTTAATCCCACCATCACCACCAACACACATATGTAGCGATCTAAAACGAGGAGGGTATGTGTCCTCAGGCTCCCACCTTGATTCAGCTTCTCAATGATTTGTTAAAATTGACATTCTTACAAAAATAAAGTTTTGTTCTTCTCTTACATTCTTAAGCCATCATTCATTAGATAGCCTACTTCATAAAATTACAAAGTAATTGATTTCTCCTTTAAAGAGGTACTTAGAATTAACATTTGGGGGGAGGGGGTCCACAGAGATCACCGTTATAATTTTCATTACTTAAAATCCTATCCTTGAAAGCTCATCCTGTCTTGGTTACTATCTTTCTGACATTATCTTCAAATTTATGGTAATTATCCTCCAGTTCATTCATTGTGTTTATTCCTAATGAACTTCTAAATTATTTTATTGGGTTGCATGACAGAAATGAGCTATTTTTAGAAGAATTGTACATTACATAGATGGTCCCAGTGTAAATAATGGAGGCTGTGTTTGGGTACTGTTTTATAACTGGAAGAAAGAAAATTGAATAATTACTATATTTAAAGTAATTAAAAACTCTGTTTTATGTTTACTCACAGTTTTAAAAAATCATGCTTTAGTTAAAAAAAAAAAAGAGAACCACTACTCTTACTTTTGTGCTTCTTCTCCCTACCCCAAAATGGAAATAGGAGATTATATTTTATTTTTAACTAACTATAGTCAGTATAAATTATATTAGCTGTATTAGTTTCAAGTGCACATTATAGTGATTTAACATTTTTATACCTTACAATGGGAACAACCCTCAAATTCTATTAATCATCTGTCACCATGCAAACTTTTAAGATTCTTTCTTTGTCTTTAACCTTTGCATTTTAATTATGTATCTTGGTGTAGGCTTTTTGGGTTCATTTTGTTTGGAATTCTCTGTGCTTCCTGGGTTTCTAAGTCTATTTCCCTTGCTAGGTTAGGGAAGTTTTCTGTCATTATTTCTTTCTTCAGATAGGTTTTCCACCCCTTGCTTTGTCTCTTCTCCTCTGGTAACCCTATGTTGCGACTGTTGGTATGCTTGATGCTGTCCAAGAGGCCCCTTAAACTATCCTCATTTTTTTTAGATTCTTTTTTCTTTTTGCTGTTCTGATTGGCTGTTTTCTGCTACCTTATCTTCCAAATCACAGATTCTATCTTCTGTTTCCTTTTACCTGTTTCCCCTCTATTCTTCAGTTATTGTATTCTTCCTTTCTGACTGGTTCGTTTTTATGTCTTCCTAGCTCCATTTTTATGTTTCCTATCTCTGTTGGAAGTTCTCACTCATTGAGCATGCTTATAAGCAGTGTTTTGAACTCTACCTGTGGTAGATTGCTTATCTCCGTTTTGTTCAGTTCTCTCTCTGGATGTTTGTTCTGTTCTTTCATTTGGAACATGTTTCTTTGTTTCCTCATTTTGGCTGCCTCACTGTGTTTTTGTCTATGTATTAGGTAGAGGTGCTATGTCTCCCTGTCTTGTTAGAGTGGCCTTATGTAGTAGGTGTTGTGTGGGGCTCAGTGGTGCAGTCTCCCCAGTCAACCTGAACCACATGGTCCAGGGGTGTCCTTTTTGTGGGTTGTGTGTGCCTTTCTGTTATAGTCTAGCCTTGTTTGCTGCTTGCACATCAGTGGGAGGAATTGACCCTCAGGCTGTGGGTCAGCTGGTTATGATGTTTAGCTGTGACTACAGTGGGAGGAGCTTTTATGAGTGGCTGACCCTAAGGCACAGGATTTGCTTTAGTGGGACTCTGATGCCTGCAGAATCTGCCCTTTGGGTGTGTCATTTGTGCAGGTGGTTGGGTAGTGGTTTGGTGTGGTCTGAAATATAGCATTTATAAATTATATTTATAATCTTCCCATAACTCTTTTTTAGAATATTAAGCCTATTTTTATTTTAATAAACAACAAAACTAATATTAGGAGATAATGAATATTCTTTGCACTGTCTTTTGTTCTCTAAAAATCGTATGTCTAAGATGTGCCTAATTGAGAACAAGGAATTTTTTCCTGTTTGAGTAAACAAACCTATTTTGCTTTCCTTGTAAAACAACTACGTTATTTTTTCTATCCACTGCCTAATTAAAGGTAGAAAGGTAACATGCTATAAAGGGACATATGAGACATTGTTACCTCAGAATGAAAATAATTATTGTAAATTAGATGTTCCTCCAGTATTGATTATTGAGAACATGAAGAAGAAATCAAAAGGCTTTTTCCATAATGATTAGACAAACCTCCCCTACCTTTATTTTAATAAATTTCAGAAGACACATTTTTAAAATGAGGAATGTAATATCTAGAAGAATGACATTGTAAGCTATAGTCTTTATAGGTAATCTATGAGAGTATATTTTTGTTTTCATCTTTTCTATAATGATGAAAACTTATTTCCAAGTAAAGTATGTAAACCCAAGCAAACAAATCTGAGCATAGACTTCTTAGTGTATGATTTCCTTTCATATTTCAAGTCATGGAAATAATTGTTTTGTTCTATTAGAAGACTATATATTTTTTATAAGAATGATGTATATAATTACTTATAAGAACTTCCTATCTTTGACCTTGGGTTTACTTTTAAATGTCTTTTAGCATATTTCTATAAAGATTATCAATAATTTTTTGCTGTTTTGATTTAGTGTTCAGTATTCACCAATGTCTGCCATTCTTTTCATTGGACATATGTATAATCCAGACACATTTTTTTCATGTAATTATTATTCCTCTTTGATAGTATTTTAATTATTTCTAGCCATCAGGCATTTATTTGTCTTTTAAAGGCCTTCCAGTCCCAATCAGAATGAATAAACAATTAAAAGGAAGAAAGGTTTTGTAGCCCTTCTTTTCCTTTTGATTGTGTGTGTTCTATATAACACTTAAATTATTCTTTATGAAATTAGTATATCCAGGAAACTGGAGAATTATGCTTTAGGCTGAGTGAATGGAAAACATGTTAGTGTTTCCTTTGTAAGGTTTCCAGGGTGCCACAGGAGATTTCTAATGTGCTGCTTATTTGTGTTCTCCCCAGATCATTTTCAGTTTATTAAAATGTTGGAGCAATAATTAAAATGTTGCTTAGCCTTTCCTATGTTCTACACCTCACTGAAAACATGTCGGCAGAGAAAGAAAACGTTCATTATTTCTCAATATAAAACAGATCCTTCCAGGGATCATGCCAAACTCAACCAACCATGGCAGTCAAATCAATGTATGTTTTGGTTTAAATTTTTATTTTTGCCTTTAGTTCAGCAACTTGACTCTGGTATTTGTTGTTCCCTATGACTTATAATTTTATGGCATGACAGTTCCTGAAATTGACAAGGCTTCCTGCTTACCTTTGCAGTGTATTTGTGTGATGATATAAACTATAAGATAAAATGACATTTTGACTCAATAAATATTTGCTTTATGTCCCCTACATCTGTTTTACAGAACTCCTTTTTTATTTTTTTCCCTTAATTTCTCCATCAATAGGCACTGAAAAACACTTGATTCTACGTTTTGTCTGGATGTTACAAATTCTGGAATTTCTGTCCCAACATACAAATTAGAGTTTTTATTATTATTGACCCAAGAGATTTAATTATCAGTTTGTATTCATGCTGTAAAATATAAATTGGTAGATTATTATTTATTTTATTTTATTATTATTATTTCTTTTGCAGTTGTGGAGGCAGGCTATGCATACCATGAGGTGTGAATGGGGGTTAGGCCATATAGCCAATTTATGGAGTCTTTTAAAAATCTCAAGAGAGACTATATCTTTAATTTGATATTAAACTGAGCAAAAAAATTAATGGATCTAAACTTTAAATAGTAATTTAGAAGCATGTTTTCTTAGACAAGAATGTCTCTAATGTCGTTAAGTGCTTTGTCTTTATAGAGTCTGAATTTGGTTTCAAGTATAATTATTTTCATTGTCTATGTGACTTGACAGTTATTCATCCTCTTTTGGTTTAAGTTTCTAAGTAATGGGATTTACTTTATAGGGAATGTTACATTTTCATTACTTTTTTTTCCCTAGTGATTGTAAGGTATAATCTTGTTTCATTCTGCTGCTGATTGTTTATTGAATTTTGCGTGCATATTTACTTTTTCCTTTCCTATTAAGGTCAATGATAACTTAGTGTATATTGGATTGACTTTGTATAAAATGAGAAATCAAAAGCAGTGCAAAGATACAACATCCATTTATGATTAAAACATTCAATGAAATGAGTATAAAAGGAAAGTACCTCAACATAATAAAGGCCATATACAACAAACCCTCAGCTAACATCATACTGAATGGTGAAAAGCAGAAAGCTTTCCCTCTAAAATCAGTGACAAGATAAGTATGCCCACTCTCACTATTGTTATTTAACATAGTACTACTGGAAATCCTAGCCTGAGCAATCAGATAAGAGAAAAGAAATAAAAGGCATCAGAATTGAGAATGAAGAAGTCAAATTGTCACTTTTTGCAAACAACATGATTCTTTATATAGAAAACACTCAAGACTCCACCAGAAACTATTAGAAACAAGAAACAAATACAGTAGAGTTGCAGGATACAAAAATCAATGTACAAAAACCCATTGTGTTCCTATATATTAACAATGAAATTCCAGAAAAAGAAATTAAAAAAAATTCATTTTGCAATTGCAACAAAATACCTAGGAATAAACTCAAAAAAGAATGTAAAGGATTTATACATTGAAAACTATTAGACATTATTAAAAGACATTGAAGAACACACGAAGAAATGAAAATACATTTTTTGTTTATGGGTTGGAAGAATCAGCATAGTTAAAATGGCCATATTACCCAAAGCAATATACAGGTTTAATGCAATCACCATCAAACCCCAATGGCATTTTTACAAGAAATAGTACAAAAAAATCATCAGAGTTGTATGGCACCACTAAATACCCTGAAAAGCCAAAGCAATCCTGAGAAAAAAGAACACCACCAAGGAATCACACTCCCTGACTTCAAATTATACTACAAAGCAACAATAATCAAAACAGTATGGTGGCCGGCCGAGTGGTGCATTGGTTAAGAGTTGGCTTAAGGGATGCCAGGTCTGAGCAGCAGGACTCTGGTTCAGATCCCACATGAGGGTCAGTGACTTTGCACCCTCTACAGCTAAGATAGTGAACAACATGTCGACCTGCGGCTGGGCTGCTGGGAGTCGATGGCGGCGGCATAGGTTGCAGCCCCTGCTGCAGTGGGCTGCAGTGAGCTACCGTGAGTGGCCGACAGCCAGCATGAGCGGCCAGCAGCCAGTGTGAGTGGCCGTGCAATGGCCAGCGAGCAATTGCCTCACCAGGGAAGAGCACAATGATAATACACACGGGCCAGTGAAGCGACGTCCTCCACAACTAGACAGAAAAACAAAAGGACAGCAACTTGTCTGTTCCCCTTCTTCCATTCCCCAATGCTGTTCCCCTCCCCCAATTCCCCAATAAAATCTTAAACAAAAACAACAACAACAACAACAGCATAGTATTGGTAGGAAACCAGACACACCAGACAAATGAATCATAATTGAGAGCCCAGACATAAACCCACATATATATGGGCAAATAATTTTCAAAAAAAGAGCCAAAAACATACAATGGAGAAAAGAAATCCTCTTAATAAATGGAGCTGGAAAAATTGGAAAGCCACAGGCAAAAGAATGAGTGAGACTAGACTGCTGTCTGTTACCATGTACCAAAATTAACTCAAAATCAAATATCTAAACATAAGACCTGAAACAATAAATTGCATAGAAGAAAACATAGGTACTAAACTTATGGACCTTGGTTTCAAAGAGGAGTTTATGTATTTGACCTCAAAGGCAAGAGAAGTAAAAGCTAAAATAAATGAATGGGACTATATCAAACTACAAAGCTTCTGTACAGCAAAAGAAACCATTGACAAAACAAAGAAGCAACCAACTGAATGGGAGAAGTTATTTGCAAACAACACCTCTGATAAAGGCTAATATTCAAAATATATAAGGAACTCATACAACTCAACAACAAGACAAACAATCCAATTAAGAAATGGGCAGAGGACCTTAATAGACATTTCTCCAAAGAGGGCATGCAGATTGCCAATAGACATATGAAAAGATACTCAGCATCACTAATCATCAGAGAAATGCAAATAAAAACCACAATGAGATGTCCCCCCACACCAGTTAGAGTGACTATCATCAACAAGACAATAACAAGTGTTGGAGAGGCTCTGGAGAAAAAGGAACCCTCATACATTGTTGGTGGGAATGCAGATTGGTGTAGCCGCCATGGAAGGTAGTGTGGAGATTCCTCAAAAAATTAAGAATAGAATTACCATATGACCCAGCAATCCCTCTCCTGGGTGTATATCCAAACAATCTGAAAACATGCATCCATAAAGATATATGTGCTCTGATGTTCATTGCAACTTTATTTATAGTGGCCAAGACATGGAAACAACCAAAGTGTCCTTCGATAGATGATTAAATAAAGAAGTTGTGGTATATATACACAGTGGAATACTACTCTGCCATAAGAAAAGATGAGATAGTGCCATTTGCGACAACATAGGTGGATCTCGAGAATATCATGCTAAGCAAGATAAGTCAAGAACCATATGACTTCATTCATATGTGGGATAAAAACTGAAAGCAACCAATGAAAAAGACAAAGAAACAAATAAATGAATACCATAGACACAGAGAGCAGTATAATCATTACCAAAGGGAAAGGGGGGTAAGGACAAGGTAGAAAGGGTAAAGGGGTCAAATATATGGTGACAGAAGGAGGTTTGACTTTGAGTGGTGAACACACACTGCAATATACAGATGATGTATTATATAATTTTATTATAATTTTATTAATCAACATCATCCCAATACATTTAATAAAATTTTCAAAAATAGTGTAAAGAAATCCTGTATACCCTTGACCCAGAATCCCCAAAATTAACATCTTACATCATCACAGTAACAAAATCAGGAAGTAAACATCGATGCAACAACATTATCCAATCTACAAACCTTATTACATTTTGTCAGTTTTCCCACTATTATCTTTTTCTGGTCCAGGATCCAATCCTGGAACATATGTTGCATTTTGTTGTCACCTCTTTTTAATTTTGTTTAATCTGGGTCACATCATCAGTCTTTGTCTTTCACGACTGCACTTTTGATAAACACTGACCTGTTATATGGTATAATGTTTCTCAATTTAAGTTTGTTTGATGTTTTCTCATGAATAAATCCACGGTATACATTCTTGGCAAGGACACCACAGGAATAATGTTGTGTTCTTCTCAGTGCATTTTATCAGGGGTTCCATGATGTCCATGTGTCTCACTACTGCTGATGTTAATTGTGATCACTTAGTTAAGGAGGTGCTTGCCAGGTTTCTTCACTGAAACCTTATTATTTTTCCCTTTATAATTAATAAGTGTCTTATGAGGCGATACCTTGAGACTATGTAAATATGCCAGTTATTATCATAGTTTTGCATGCTAATTTTAGTATTTGTTGATGATTCTGGCTGGAAACAATTATATAGTGGTGCTTGTGAAGTGGCGATTTGCTTTTCCTTCTCTCCCTCTCTCTTTCTCTCTCTCTCTCTCTCTCTCTCTCTCTCTCTCTCTCTCTCTCTCTCTCTCTTTCTTCTCCCCCTCTCCATTTCTCTCCCTCCCTCTTCTCTCTCCTATTATGTATGTATGTATGTATGTATCCATCCATCAATCCATCCATCCATCCATCCAAATGTCCTCATGGGTATTAGTCTTATTTTATGGGTTCTGCTGAATAATTTCATTATTTTGTTGTTTCGATTATTCCAAATTGGGTCATTAAGCGCCCCTTCATGATACCTTCTGTTGTATTTCAAAATGTTCTCATCAGATTTTGAGCACCTCCTTTTTGGCACAAAAGATGTTTTAGGCTCATTTTGTCATTTTTTTCTCCCAGACTTGGAATCAGCAATTTCTTCAAGGAACCCAAATTTCTTTTATCAGATAATGGTATTTAGAAACCAAGAGCTGAGCACAAAGGGTGCTCATTGTTCCTGGAGTGTCATTGTTTATAAGCCCTTTCAGCAGGTATTGCCAGGAAATATATGTATTTTTGTACACCTATTTCTATATTTACATATGTTTATTTGTGTATAATATATAGTTTATCCGAAGTAAACCATAACTTCATACTGACATCTCTGTATACAGTTCAACGTGATGTGATCTTTCTAGGCTCTCCTTTTCACTATATGTAACCGCTTTCTCCAAAAGTGAGGAATCTGGCTTCCATTATCAACAGTATATTTACTTGTTCAATCCTGGAATAAACATAAGTGTATTTCAGAATTGCTAACCAATACCTCTGGGAAAACAAATTCACTAATTAGAGTACAATGATTGTATACAGGTCTTTGTCTTAAAATACAGAATCAAAATACTATTTTTAATTGGGTTAGTTATTTTCTTTGCCACCCTCTTCAGCTTGGTTATTTATTTATAATATGTGTGAGTTCTTTCGATGTTGTCACTAATCCATTTTGGATTACCCCTACATCCTGGTTCATTCTGTTTATTTTTTGGAATGTGTGAAAGATTAACATTGTTCTGAAAGTCAGAACTATGCAAAGATTCTATTCAGTTTGGAGTTTTATCTGCTTTATTTTTTGTTGTTATTGTTGCTTTCTTTAGAGGGGGGAAGTATTGAATGGTGGTTCATTAATTGAGGGGGTTGAATCTTTTCTTTCTTTTGTGTAATTCTCTGTATAGATGTACTAAGTTCTCTCCTATTCATCGTTGTGGGTTTGGCTAGTTTACAGATACCTAATTCAATGCCACCCTCTCCTGTCAATGTAGCAAAAGCTAGTTTCTTTAGTTATTTTTTTTCTTTTTTAATGGTAAAGGAAGGGGTTGTGTATCCTCCAACTTTTTAATTCTCCTCTGCATTTCAGGACTCTAAAATTTCCTCTTTTGCTTCTTTTTCCCTTTATCATTCAATTGCCAAAGATTGCTTCTCTCTTCCTTTTTTGTGTTTTTCTCTCCCAGGAGAAGACTGCCACTTCAAATCAAGAATAATTTGAAGTCCTTTTCCTATGATCATTCTTGTTATACATCCACACTTATTAATATTGTCACACCCAATGCAGGCTCTGGTGATGGTTTTAGATCAACTTTATACTCAGCAGTAGTTCCCCTCTTCCTTATTTCCAAATTTTTCTCAGACTGCCTTTAGTTGCCATAAAGGCTTGTCACAGGGCAGAGGCGTATGAAAAATTGCTCATTGAAATTTGACAGTTTTCCCGTTTTGATTTTTTTTCCCTTTAACTTACAGTTATTTTGAAGTTTGGAAATTCTGTGTCTTCAAATTACACTAAAGGGGTGTGTGTGTGTGTGCATGTGTGTGTGCGCGCGCGCGCGCGCGCGTGTGTGTGTGTGTGTGTGTGTGTGTGTGCGCGTGCGTGCTGTGTAGTTTTGTTTGCTCTTCTTGTTCACTATTGATTTTGGAAAAAGTATTAAGGGAGCTGCCATTGGCGTTAGCCTCCTGAAAGCCCCATTTGTTCTTTTAATCAATTTTCTCTCTACTGATTTGGAAGTTTCACATTCTATTGTTAGATATTTAGTATGTCTTTTGAAACCTGACTTTGCATATGTATGTGGAAATCTGATGTTAGTATTTTAATGACACTCTCAACAATTTCATGGATTTTAGAATATTTTGTTTGCTTTTTTCACCTTTTACCTTTTATGCTACTGTTCTTATCAAGTATTTTTATTTTGTTCTATTAAATACCCTTTATATTTAAGTGTTATTTTTATTATTTTTGGAGATGTAGCTTTTTTAGATTTACTCATATGTACTTATTTTAATGCTTTCTCTTTATTTACCATAACTTTGTGCCCTATTAGACCTTCCTTCTAAAATTACTTTCCTTGTGCATTTGAGTTACATTCTTTAGTGCCAGAGTATTTGTGGAAGGGTTAAGCATTCTAGGTTGATAGTTTTTTGTTGTTGTTTTGTAGGGAGTTCGTTTTTGCATTTTGTGTTTAGCATTTCACAAATATGTCATTGTGTTCTTACTATCATTGGTGCTGTGAGAAAGACTATTATAAGTCTGTTAGTCCTCTATTGGTCTATTCTCTCTATCTGCACTAAGATTATCTCTTTATATTTAGTGTTTCAGTTTTCCTACAGTTTGTCTATTTGTTGAGTTTTTAATTTTTTTCTTCCAGCTTGGAATTCGTTGGGTTTTCTTTATGAATGAATTCTTATATTTGATAACTTTTGGAAAATTTTTAGCAATACTTTCTCTGTTATTTCCCCATTGTCCTATTTTTTTTTCTGGGATGCTGATTAAATATACATTAGAAATTTTATCATGTCTGCCAAATTTCATCCTACATTTATGATTTCTATTCCTTGTTCTCTCTGATTTGAATTCTCAGTAATTTCTTCAACTACGTCTTCAGTTTCTGGAATTCTCTTTTTTTCAGCTTTGTCTAATCTGTTGTTTGACCCATACTTTGAGATTTTTTTTAAAAATCCCATCAATGTTTTTCATTTGTGAAAGCTTTTTATTTTATTTTTTTTAGCTGAGCCATCCTGCTACTTGTTGGCAGCTCAGCGGCAGCTCAGCTTGGGCTGGGAATCGAACCACTGTTGCTCAGAGCTCAAACTCTTCAGCGAACTCTTAACCAACTGAGCCACAAAAGTTTTATTTTTTAATTTTTAAATATATATTTTTATAGTCTAGTCTTGTTCATTTTTGTGAGTCCGTGTTTATTTAGATATTTTTATATAGTTTAAAAATGTTTTGTCAGGAAAATTCTAATGCTTGTTTTATTTGATACTAATTAGGTTTGTTGTTTGCTTCTTAACTCCTAATTATGAATTCATTTATATGTTTATGCATTTATCTGAGTTGCCTGACTACATATTCCATAAGAGGAGAGAAAAAATCATTATGTCTTTATTTACATCTTAATATATAGCTTATAGCCTGGTATTAGGTATCTTCCTGAAGTCAAGTCACTAAAAGGAATCCCTGTTTTTATTTTTTCTCACTTATTCCATTGTTGGATTAGTTAAGTTTTTAAATACTCATTTTGTTTGTTTTGTTTTAAAGAAAGGCTGCTCTCTCTCTCTCTCTCTCTCTCTCCCCCCCCTCTTCCTGTCTCCCCCACCTCTTTCTCTCCCCCCCTTCTCTCTCTCATGAATGTTGCTACTAAGAATATATGTTTGAATTGCCCATTTTAATTCTTTCCTTGCATTAAAAGTTTGAAACTATATTTTATGGGGAAATTTAACCAGTATTTCTGTATCAGGAAAAGTTATCAATATTTTTTTTAAGAACATCTGGGCCATCTACTCAAGAAGAAACTCTTCTGAATGACCTTTCTGTTTCTCTTATCATTTCTCATACATTCTAGAAACAGTACCCACCAGCCACCAACACCTAATATGTAGCTTTTCTACTTATGCAGCCACCTCATCTAAGAGAATGCCACCACATCATTTGCCTTTATCTCCATGACTTTGGCATGTTAGTGTAATTTTATCAATATCCCTTCCACTTATCTCCCAGAGCAGTCATTCTTTCATAGAAGGTGGAATCATGTAGCACAGAATTCTAGCTTTTGACAGTGTTTTAGTTTCCAAGTACAGATAAAAGGTTTTCTCTTATTTTTATTTTTAGGGGGTTATTTCCACAATGATGTATCCTCTATATAAAAACTTTGATGTTGCAAAGATGTTTTACTGGTTATATATAAAGGCAGATCTTTATAGATTTAATTAGGAAATTAATGCAGTAAGTAAATATTTAATGAATACCTATTATGGGTATAGTACTTCTTTTGAGGTTAGAATTTAATGTAGAAGCGTTGTTGTTTACTATCTACAATTTAGCTAAGAAAATAAGACCTATACATATATAAACCTAATAAAAATGTTAGTAAGAGATTATGAGACTGTGGTAATGTAAATTACTGATGTTCAGTGAAAGAGATGATTTCATAAGACGAAGCCATCCCAGCCAGGTCTCTGAAAATCTATGTGAATTAGAAAGACAATTATTGGGATGCCATTAGAATGAAGAAGGAAGAACAATGATTATACCAGGATGGTCACAAAAAAGGTCATATTCCGTATAGTAAAGGTGTGAGAACTGTGGTCAGAAGAGTTGATTAGGTTGTTTGTGAATGGCCTTGAATGCTAAGGTGAAATTTGCCCTGGAAGTAATGTGAGTTGGAGATACTGAAAATGGTGGTTCTAGTGAGGTTCGAACAGTAGCCAAAGAGAAGTCACCAGTTAGGGTACCCTAGAGGAATCCCGGTACAGAATGGTGTGGATGGAGACTGAGAGTGTTCGGAGTGCGACTAGTGAGGATGTCACAAGAGGAAACTGGCAGGACTTGGTAACTGTTGGGTGAGTTGTGTAGGATCAAAACAGTTCTGCTAATTAAAAGGGGCATTGTGTATGAGACCACTTTTTCAACTTCATTAAGTTGTGGAATTTATATTATGAATGATGTTGTAAGAAAATAAAGTATGACAGGGTGACGAGTCCCAGATCTAGAAATAATTGACACAATAATGAGCTGCTTGTTTCTCAGGCCAGACGTCTGGTGCTTTTGGCTGCCCGTGTTTCACCCCACTGCACTTGGGCAGTGAGCACTGCATGTTTTAGGTCTTTACTACCCAGCAAAGTAGCAGTGCTGCCCCCCAGAGTTTCACTGACCAGTTCTTTTTTCTTACTTACCTCATTCCACACATACTTAGGGAGCTCCTGCAGTATATGCAAGGCATCACTCTAGGTACAGAGACTAAAGGCGATGAAAATTGTGTGATGATGAGGCTAATAAGTAAATCCAAGTGCATTTTTATGAGTGTTTTATTATTTCGGTTTTGGGAGACAGTTGTTTCACTCAAATGAGAAGGAGAAACATGCCTTCATTTGGAGATGACTGTTTTGTTTTGTTTCAAAATCTATCAATAGGTGACTGCTTTTTCCTGCAGTGTTGGAAATTTGCAAACTCCAAACATTTATTTTCATCTCCACTAGGGGACACTGTGTTCCCATTAGATTTTTTTTTCCATATCAGCAAAATATATAGGTTTTTTTTTTAAATTTGATATTATCTTATAAATGTTAACAAAATGGTTAAAAGGTTTATAAAGTCTATAACTAAGGATTTTTGTAACTGTATGTTTTATGGATAAATAGATATAGTGATATGTATAGACTGAATAGATAGATATTATACATAGTACACTTTTGTTTGTTTAGAGTATTTGACATTTTGTGGCATTTACATAGATAATTTTTGCACAAGTTCACCAAAACAAGGATGAATGAAGAATATTTATATCAAAATATAAGCATCTGAATTTCAGGACAGCTTTGTAACTCATGGAAATTGAATTAAGGTTTAGGTATGGGATTTGCTAAGACGTCGTAATGTTTCCCCTTCAAGCAGGGCTGTGTAATCCCCTGAGATATCTAAAGCCTAAATATATATACATATGTTTCAACTTCTTAGTTTTTCTTTTAACAGGGTACATTGTGTTCTTTAGGAATGATGTATAGGGAGGATGAATATCTCTAAAAGATTTCCTTTCAGGTTGTCTATAAAGATTTTGACAATCATGACGTTGTAGCTTTTCCTGCTATTCTTTGAGACCGTGTTCTACAAAGTCCATGTAAACTTGATTCTAACACATACCATAAATTTGTTTACATGCTTAATGCAAGTACTGAGAGCTGTGTAATGCAATGATAGGATTTAATGTTTCAAAATATACCTTTTAAAAAGTTGTTCAAGTTCATGTACACTGGTAATAGTTTTGTCAAACCTTGTCCTTTGAGAAAATTGAAAGGGACCGTTAGTAAGTAAGGAATTTTGAAGATATAGGCATTATAGAAAACTGACCATTTGTACACACTCGTAAGGTGCAACTTCTTAGTAATTTACTTCTGGAACTGTAGGCTTTACTTGTCCAAATTGTGAGGCAGATGGTGGGGAGGAGGGAAAAGAAGAGCTGCTGTGAGTTATGGAGGCGCTGCTGTCATTCTCAATCTTGGGTGAAAATATAAAAAATCTCCTACTTTCCCTGATTTCCCAAATCTTGCCAAAGGCTCTTAGTCCCATGAGAATTCTGCATCAAGATTTCACTGCTCTACTGAAGACCATATATATATATAGATAAATGTAAATTTAAAAATGTAACACATTTTAGGAAAGGAAAACTATTAAAATTGTAATATTTAGTATATACTGATAACAAAAGATGAATACAAGTCACGTTTGACTTCTGCAATTACAGGAGGTGCTCAAAGTGGTTACCATCAGCATCCAGACACTTCTGATTATGACGAACTACTGCTTGAGCAATGTCAACCAAAGTATCCATGTGTATACAACACACACACATACACGGCTTGTATTCATCTTTTGTTATCGGTATATATTGAGCATTACAATTTTAATAAAGTTTTTTCCTTTCTTAAAATGTGTATACATTTTTTTTTGGCACTGTCTGTATATATATATATAAACATCAAAAGGAAACCTACCCATCAACCAAGAAAAACACACACATATACTAGAAAACTAAAGTTATGATTCCATTGATAAGACTTAATTACTAGTGAGTAAATTTAGAATTACCTTATGTGTTTAGAAGATAATGGCAATAAGAACTTTTGTGCATATTTCATCTAAACATAGTATATTTTATCCTGATCTTGAAATTACAAGGAATAGAGAAATAGCTAACTATGATAATTTTCTAGATAAAACCCATGGTGAGTTGTAATCCTAAGTAATTCATTTTGAAGATACAGAAAATTAAAAATTTTATATTGATAATTTCTCTGATATTCTTCCTAATATTTAAAAAATTCAACTGTTAGAAATTTCAAGTACTCAATGAGCTATTGTTAACATACTAAATAAAATTAAGTAAGTACATAATTTTTGCTGTCATTTTTAGCTGGACTTCCATGATGTTTTCCTTAAACTCTTAAGTCAGCAGAAACCTAAGACCTTGTGAATTATTAATATAATTCTTTCTTGAAGTTTTTATTGAAGATTAGAATATTCAAACAAAAATGTTTTACTTTGTACAGTTTTTTGAGGATTTTAAAGGAGATAATATTCCCTGGAAATTTGGATAATGTTCTTTATTGTTGATTTTATATGAAAACAAATTATATTTAGTTCCCTGAATTTAAAGTCTTGAAACTAAATTTTAAAATAATTTTTCTTGTTAGAATAATAAATTTTGTTTATTATGGAAAATTTGAAAATATAGCAAAACACAGGGGCAACAAAAATAACCATAAATTCATCATCCAAAAATTATTCTTGTTAATATTTTGGTATTTTCCCTCTCAGTATTTTAAGATACATGACTACTGTAGAGTTTTTTCCTTCTTACTGGTTTGTATTATATAATGAATGCAGTTATAGCCGGGGAAAAGTGTAAATGTTGTATTTTTTTTCAGCTAGAAGTTATGTTTTTATTGTTTTATAAGATGATAGAATTTATAATTTTAACATTTTTATATAAAGTTTGGCATTGTTATGAAGTGAACAGGATGATAAAACAGGTAATTACAGTTATGACAATAATGCAGACTTCAACACATCGTATATCATTAAATATCTTCCTGTTTTTCTTTAAATTCAATGAATGTATGATTTTTTGTGTGTGGGTGTATACACATTGGTGCCATGTTTATAGTATATGCTCTTTATGGCTGGTATGTAGAAATCAAGGTACTTGATTTTTTTTGCTAGAGAAAATATCTAAGCCTGGAATTTGCTAGAGTTACAGATAATGACTAAACTGCTGATAAATTTAATTTTGGGAATTTTTTCTTTTAGTTTTTATTGTGGAAGTTGGGTACCCACTTTTCTTTCAATTCCTTTATAAGGTCTAGCTTATAGTATTGATATTTTGCAATGAAAATTAGTCATGATTTCTTATCCCCAACATATTTCTTGTCCGTTATGGACTCTGAGGTTGAACACATATGTACATGTTTTGAAAAATAACACACTTTGATATTTAGATTTATAGAAAAAGTGAGATGGTCATACAGAGTTCCCGTAAGCCCTGCACCCAGTTTCCCCTGTTAATTAAAGTCCATAGTTTATTCAGATTTCCTTAGTGTTCTACTTAATGCATTATTTTTTTAAAGCTTTTTGTTTAGTTTATGACATTTGTTTTATATGCCCAAGGTGAGTATTCACTTTTTTAGCCTTTGCACAATTTTGCCATTTTTGTACCTCTTTGTACCCTTTCATTCACCCTCTGTTTACCCAAATTTATTTGACATAGTCTAGTTAGATGTTCACATGTTTTGTTTTGTTTTTTAAATTAGTTTCAGGTTTTTCTCATGATTACACTGGAGTTAAGGGTTTGGGGAGGAAGACCACAAAAATAAATGCCTTTTGCATCACATCATATCAATAGTGCATATTATTAACATGATTTTTCAGTGTTCATGTTGATCTTGCTTACTTAGCCTTAACATTAAACATTATATAATGTTTGGAACACACAAAGGAATGTATGTATATGTACATATATATTCATACATACAAGTGAATGGTGATAAAATGACCACCTAAAATGCCCGTTTGCTCCCTCCTCTCAAGGATTAAAAACACTGTTTTTCATATCCAAAGGCATCAATAAATGCTTTTTAAAGGTCTATTTGAGTTTGCATTTTTTTTACTTGTGTTATCAATACTTTTATAGAGATAGGGACTTGTGAGATGAGTTTGAAATCCATAAATTATTTGACTAGCTGATCTTTGTACATACCAGAATTTTTTTAGTATGTGTGTGTCTCACCATTCTGTTTAATACAGTTTTAAATTTTCATACTTTTTAAGGATATAATGATCAACAGAGCTGAGGCAGAGAGGGAAAACAGATATCCAGTTCAAAAACATACCTTCTTCTCATTGAATTATAATCTTTCCAAACGATGCCTACAAAAAAGTTGCAGAAGTAAATGAATCCTTAAATTCATTCTTAAATTCTTTACTAGCTACAGATATGTGAGTTATGGAGCTCTCAAAATGAGCACAGAAGATTTATTCTAAGATACAGAAATGTGATTTTTCTAGCCTCAGAATCTTAAACAGATTTCCCCCCCACACTTTTCATATCTTCATTTGTTACTGGGCTGCTTTCATTTTGGCAAGTATAAACTGGTTTCAAAGGGGGACTACAGATAGCCTTTTTGGTTTATTTTTGAAGGGAAAACCTTAATTATCATCATCTGTTGTATGTCTTAATTTAATAAATGAGACTTGTGAGTACATGTATATTAACTGCAACATTGTAACTAATTAATCATTAACAGTGACAAATACGTATCTATGGCTGTTTTGTATTTTGTTCAGTTTTGGAATACTTATTTCTTTGTTTATGATGTGACATGCATGGATGATTATCTACTCCCATATAAGTGAATTACATTTTAAACCCAAATATATTTGGCTTTAGAATTATTTGTTTTTATGTGAATTAAGCCTTGTGATATTCTGGAAACCAGTGCAGCATTTAAGATCCAGTATTGAAATGTCATTAAAACCCACAATGCAAGAAGCCAAATAGCCCCCGTCAGCCCCTTGTGCCTCTTCCCGGCTTCACCCCTTAGAGCTGTATAGATCAGGGAAATGGAAGGGAAAGAGCAGCGTAACAGCGGTGGTCTCTCATCCTCATCCTCATCGATGAGGAACCCAGGGCCTGGGCTGGCGGAGGCGGTGACAGTGGTAAGGCTTAGAGAATGTTCTTCTGTGTACTGCTGCCAAGGCTTCTGGCGAAATATTCAAATAGGAGTACACAAAGTAAGGAAATAGTGGCCATTGTTAACAAATGGGTTTCACTGAAAGGGTGATGATATCTCTATCATAGAGCCTCCTTTGCTTTGAATTGGTTATAATTTATGGAGTGTTACCATGTGTTAGGCATTGAGCTAAGTGTTTCATATTCAAAGATAAAATGAAAAATTCTTCACATCAAGAAGCATCATTTGGTGGAATAAATGGTCAACTATAAAGACTACTAGAAGTCCGTGTGCTAGAGGAATTCACAGCTGTGGAAACACATTCACCTCACCCAAACTGGTGGAAGACAGGAGCCAGGGTAGATTTCAGGAGTCCATGACAGCTGGGTGGGGCCACAAAGAGTGACTGTGGTCAGCTAAGTTAGGAAGGGAGTGGGACAGCTTTCCCGGCAAAGGGGGTTAGCTGGTGCAAAGGGAGGAAAGGTTAAGAAAATGGCCTGCTTGGGCGATCTTAAACGGTTCTGTGTTTTGTGGAGATTTGAGTGGTTTTAAGGGAGAGGCTGGAAGGATAAGAGACTCTTTTCATTACCAGATAAAGGATCCAGGCTTGATCCTGAAGTTTAAAGATAGCCTTCAGAAGATTTTAGGCAGGACTGTGATGGGATCAGATCTGTATTTTTTTTTCTTTTTTAAGTATTTGACTGCTGTGTAGGAAATAGGGTAGAACAGTATGTAACTTTAGAGAGACTGTTCATGCAATTCAGGAGGGAGGGCTTATGCTAGCAGCAGCAGTTCGAGAGGAGTAGATGGATTCAGGAACCATGACCGAGCTAGAAGGTAGTGGGTCCTAGTGAGCATTGGGAGAGGCGTTAAGGGTGCTGCCAAGTTTAGAGGTTGGTTATCAAGTCTCTCTTTGTGAATATAGCACAATTCACAACACAGAGGCCTTAGAGATAATAGCTCTGTGTTCACTTTCCCTTTCCCTTCATATTATCATCCCCTGGTAGCTTGAAGAAGCCTCAATAATTAGAATAAACATATTTTAATAGGCAATATTCTTTCAAAGGATAAACCACATCTTAGCTACTTGTGAGATCATTCATTTCATAAATTTGCCTGATCTTTGCTTCATAAACAACAAGCAGGTTCCCCCTACAGTGCCCCCACCCCCAACCAGTGCTCAGTTTGTAACAAAGCCTGTTATTGGAAGACACTCAGAAACAAGATGAAGAAAAGGTTTGCATCATCAATGAAATATTCACACTTCAGCGAAGAGTGAAAGTTGGTCAGGTATTGGATTGAAAGAGAATAATCTTTTGATTCAGACTGTTAGTATGTGAAATTGTGTCAGTGTTTTTCTTAGTATCTTCAGCAGATATTTTTTTGTCTGTAATGAAAAGTGTTCCCAGGAACATTTCTCCTTTATTTGGGGGACCAAGTCCATGCCTATGGCTATAGTCTGGGTTCTGTAGAATGCCGAGTCCAGAGAACAGTGGACATTGAAAAGTGGCTCCTAGAACTCATAGTAACAGAGTAGAATGTTCATTGTCAAGGGCAGAGGAGTGGAGAAAATGGGGAGATGTTGGTCAAATCTTCAGTTATAAGGTGAATAAGTTCTGGGAATTTAATGTACAGCATGGTGACTATAGTTAACAATATTGTATACATGAAAGTTGCTAAGAGAGCAGATCTTAAATGTTCTCACACCCTCCCCCACCAAACAGTAACTCTAAGAAGATAGGTGATAACTATTGTCTTAATCATTTCACAATATATATGTATATCATACATCATACCATTGTAGTATGTGTCAATTATATCTCCATAAAGCTGGGGGGGGGACTTTAAAATAAATTAAATTTGAAAAAGAAAAGTAACCGCAAAATTTAATGTGTGACATCTTTTCTTTTGGGAGTAATTATTGTTTTATCCTTTCTTTTCAGGATGAGCAGAAGCTACAGGACAGTCTAAGGCAAGGTGCCACTATTATTGCCACATTAATCAAAGAAAGAAATTCTGGACTCATTGGTCAGCTACTGGTAGCATGAAGAACACAGACAATTACTTCCTGAGCTTTTAGAACCCGTCTTCTAAGTGTCTCTTTTGTGCTTTCTCTCTATTGTATATGGTAGAATGTTTAAGTTGTCTTTTATGTCTCATAATTGTTAGGGTATGATGCTTAGGTTATAAAAGTGTATCAATGTTTATACCTGTGAAAAAATATTCTCTTTTGTGCATGTCAAATTAAATTGCCTGAACCAGAAAGGAATAGATAAGTGGAAAACGACAGCCTTCACATCATCTCTTCACCAAGGCATGAAAGACCGAATAGAAATAATGATGGGTGAGCTAATCCTTCAAGGAATGAGAATTTAGATAATTTGAACTATTATCTCCATGTTAATTAGTAAATCACACTATAATGAAACTAATATGTAAGATTCAGAATTATTCTTAATTCTGAAATTTTCCTCTACCATGAGATATTGACTTGTGTTCTAATTTTTTTGTACCTTAAAAAAAATAAATAAAAAATAAGGAAGTAGCAAGGAACTCTGGTTCAAATATCTTCACCGTTGTCTTCCCTTATTCTTGATCCCTAAAGAAGATGTAATGTCCTCCTACTTTTATACTCTTTTAAAACTGGATGTGTTCCTTGGTTTATGAAATATAATTTTGACTCATTAAAAAGGTCTCTGATTTTTTGGAATAAATTTAAAAGAAGGCTGGAAAGCTTCATAAAAGTGAACTTACTTTGGCCAATCCCAAGCTTTCCTAAAAGGCAAGGAGGCATTTCACATCCAAGAATTTAATTATTCTTTTGAAGCTGCTGTCTTTTTACATCAAGATCTTATTCTTTCAAATTTCCACTAGTATATACATTTTAAATGTTGATGATTTTACCTTTTACATATTATAGTTATGTACATTCAGCCATTAGAGATATCTCTTATTCCATTTTTCCATTTACTTTCTAAAAACACATTAGATCAGATTATTCCAGTGCTAAGGCTGCAAAGTTGCATGAAACATTTTATATGAAATATCTACCTTGTGGAATTTCTTCTTAACATACTGGTGATTTTTTTTCTATATTTCTCAAGTAGGAGAGTTTATATTTTACATTTAAGTAATAGTGGGTAGAAAATAATAGACATGGAGTAATTATTATAAGTAATTGTCCTGAAGGAAATGTGCTGCTTCATTGTAGTTCGGACCTAAATTCCCGAGCTTGTTACTTTGTCTCTCTCTCTCTCTCTCTCTCTAGGGATGTTATGAAATAAATCATTTCATTCAAATCTTGAGGGTGATAATATATGGGCAATGTGTGGATTTTGATTGGAATGTCTATGTTGGTGGTTTAGTTATGTTGTGAAAGGTTCTCACCTTGTGCCTGTTAAAGTCTTCAGGTAAAAATATTTTAAGAATTTGAAATTGTCTGATTTATTTCACTTAGCATAATAATCTCAAGTTCCATGGGTACAAAACTGAAAACAACAAAGTAACAAGACGAACAAATGAAGAAACAAAAACTCATAGACACAGACAATACTTTAGTGGTTACCAGAGGGTAAGGGTTGGGGTGGGGGGTAGATGAGGGTAAAAGGGATCAAATATATGGTGGTGAGCACACAATGTGATATATAGATGACGTATTATAGAATTGTACACCTGAAACCTATATAACTTTACTAACCATTGTCACCCCAGTAAACTTTAATTAAAAGAAAGGAATTTGAAATTGCTCATAAACGCAAATGGGAAAATGTTATCACGCTTCTAAAGAGAGGCTGAGTGTCTTTAAGTGCAAGGCAGGTAACTGAGCATATCTAATGGCACAGAAAAATCACTGTATCAATTGAGTACTGGCTTAGTTCTTAAGAGTTCAGCTTAATAATGGAATGTTACACCAGACAAGAATTTATCCATGAGTAATTAGTATGACTTTACCCTAGGAACATTTAGTGTAATGAACTTTAGTTAATAAAATATTAAGTTTTGTCCAAACTAATCGCCACCATCATCATAATATGTAAATTGTTCTCTTTATATAATAGCTTACAAGTAGTTCACAGCATTGCAAATAACATCAAGAAATTTCCCCACATCTTTTACTGTTTAGATGGGAAGTGATGCTCAGGGATCTGAACTGCCATTTGGCTGCCTAATAACAGAAGGCAGGGCTTCAACTCAAGACCACTGATGTTTTAAGCTCTTCTCCCTATAACCACAATTGCTGGTGAAGGCATCCAGCAGAAAGGCTGTGGGAAAGAAGCCCGAGGCTATGCATGAGCACTGGAGGAACGGACAAGGAGGGCAGATTGCCCAGTCACCAGAGGAAAACCCGGAAGCTTTGGCCTTGCCCGCCATCTTCCAACATCCGGAAATTGTAGCTACGGGTGAAAGGAATGGAGACAGCTATTCACCAAGAGAGAAGGAGAAATTCTTTGTTTTTATTGTTTAAGACATCCAGAGGCAACTTCTTTACAGTTACATTTTCATCGCCACATCGCTAAACTTAATTACTTTCATGAGAACTATTTTCTAAAATCCCTTAAGTAATAGTAATTATGCCTCAGGGTTGCTGAAATTGCTTTCTACCTGTGAAAATTTTTGTGAAAAGGTTAAAAGGTTATTTTCTTTCTAAATGTATGCTGGTTAATTGGATGCAATTTAAAGATAGCCTTTTTAGAAATTTAACAGTGTGATCAATGGTTTGATTAATGACATATTGGTAAGAGGCAGCAGGTATATGTGTGTGTGTGTGTGCACGTGTGTGTGTGTGTGTGTGTGTGCTCAATGTGACAGATAACTTGTTGCAAATATTATCATTTACAGACAAAAATCAGATACCTATATTCAACCCAGAACCATTCTTACTGTAGTCACTTTAAGCATTTTGCATTGGTTTAACAGGAAAACTTTTTTCCCATGCTAGTTTACTATAATTATAATTATAACTAAACATATATATATATATATANTAAACATATATATATATATATATATATATATATATATACACACACACATATACACAATGAGCATTTTATAAAAATCAAGTTGCAGTAGGACATTTTCTTACAGTGAATCTGCAAATTGTACTTCCTTTTAATGTTTAAATTAATTATGTCAAGGAAGCATAAATCATAATATTTTAATTAAAATGTTAAAACCATTTGGAAGAAGAAAATTTGAAGTTATTTTAAAAGTTTAATTAAAAAATAAACAGAATAATGAAAAAATACATATCATTTTAGTATTTATTAGTATGATTTAAAATAAGTGAACTAGAAGTGGCTATGTAGGTGATTTTGGCATTGTAACTATATATGTTATACATTTTTGGTTTCAAAATGGTAAAAAATATACAGATATTTTTTAATGAAAAGTAACAAAGTACTATTAAAGAGTCTTAATATGTTCTCTTTACAAAACACAATAAGTAATTGATAAATAACTAAATAAATTATTGATATTTTAAAAACCAATGGCAATTTTCATTGATATTTATTGTATATGCATATTTTTTCAAACTCAGTTACAATTCAATAACTATAATATTTGTTGTGAAAATATAACAATGTAATATTTTATAGTATGGATAGAATTTGAGATCCAGATCTATTATCCTATAAATATATATTAAATATTTGCAAAACCCAAAGTCTCAATTAGATTTTTTTCTTCTTTCCCTCGTATTTAGCAGGTTTCCTAGCAATCATAGTGGCTGCTAAGGATATAAAAGCTATACTCAGACACAATGGAAGAGTATTGTGATCATTTGACAATATCTGTATGGGTGTGGTGGGTTGATTTATCATTCAGAAATATTATTTCCCTCCAATTAGCTTCCAGAGGAAGAATACATGTCCACCTCTTGACTCTGGGATTCATCATGTGACCTTGGACCCAAGTGAGTTAGAATGGTAGTGCACCACTGAGACTAGACCTAAGAGACCTTTCATGTTGATGCTTGCTCCCTTCCACTTCTACCACCACCAGAAGATGCACACACCCAGCCTGAGCTGCTGCCTCCAAATGGAAAACAAGAATCCAGATCAGCTGATCTCCAGCTAATCAACCAATGGATAAACAAGCCCAGCTGAGATTAGCAGGGCCATCCAGCCCAGTTCAGTTGACCTCCAGCAGACAGGTGAGTTAAATAAGTGCTCATTGTTTTTTAATAGTAAGGACTTTTGAATCTCTTTATCACACACCCATTGGTACCCAAGGAAAGATCTGTGGCAGTGTGCAGTATATCTGCCCTCACAAGTCTAGGATGCATCGGGAGATACATTTTGCTAAAGCACAATGCTTATAAGGAGAAATGTTGGTCAGAGCAATGATCTTCAAGTTCTAGAACATTGTGAGGATTCCCTTCTTCCATAGTCAATAGTTGAAACACAAAAGTAGACCTGAATATTTTAGAAAAGTTTTCAAAAGGGGTTAAACTTTCTTGGGCTTGAAGTGATATTGAGTTAAAATATGGGCATTTAAAATATTAGATAATAAAAATAATTAAAATTTATTGAATGATTACTATGTTCCAGAAACTGTTCTCAGGGATTTACATGTACATGACTTTTTTTCTTCATAATAACTTTATATGCTAGGTAGTATACCAGTCTCCATTTAAAAGATGAGGAAAGCAAGACACAAACATTTTGAATAACTTATTCCAGAGTCACCCAAACAGCAAGTGGGAGAAATGAGATTCAGATTTGATTATCTAACTGTAGAGCTTATATTCCTAAGTATGATGCTATACAATATTGCAAAACATACTATTTTAAGATTCCTTAAAGAATGACCCTCAAAGATAGGAATCTAAAACATCTTATTTTTCTTTAATAACAAGAGAAAGAAAATGGCAAAGCCCATTACCTTTCAGTGTTTCTATACTCTTCCTGTCCTTTGTCCATCATCGCCTCCAACACACACACATTTTGGAACATCCTTGGTTCTGTATGTGCCAGTAAAATCTACAAAGACTGATACCCACATACTATTATTATCAATGTCATCTCTGTGAGCTCTAACGTTGTTGGGATTTCCTCTGGCAGTGAATTATCAGACATACTTGGATAACGAAAGTATAAGATTAAAAAATGGAAGCAAATACTTTCTTGATCAATCAGAGTTGCTATCGTATAGCCATTTGTGCCTCAGCAACACAAAAGACATGAAGAGATGTTGAAATCCAGTCACCATCTTTACAAGAGAAAGGAAGGTCTTGAGAAAGTATGAAGTCTTGCCTGGCCTTGAGACTCTCCTAAGCACGTGTATGTTCACAATGCTTGGTTGATGGGAAAACATTGGGGTGAATGGTGCCCAGTATGATGAGTTCAACTTGAATGGAGCCACATTGTTTGTCTCTCCCCATCTGATCTATTGGAATCTTTGATTTTTAAAAATGTCTTCACAGCTGAAAAGCATTATGCAAATTTCTTCTTTGCTTAGGAAGCTACCAAATAATCTGAACAGTTGTTAAAACATCTGGGACTATTTAGCAGCATGGATGAAGCCTGACTTGTCAAATGCAATTTTTTTTCTTCTAGTTGAACCTTAATTAATCCTTGCATGGTCTCTGTGAGGTAGGTCTAGATCAACCTTGTTATATGACGATTGCAAAAAGGCAGATGCAGAGATTAAGGGCTCGTGATCACCCAGCACACTGGAAGCTAAACCGAGTTTGGAAATCCAAAATTTCGGACTCTACTTTGACTGGACTGTGTTTCAGGGAATTGGATTACAAGGAGGAGGAACTATTCTTTACTTAAGGTGAAAAAAAAATCTAATTTAAACCTACATCCAGAATTTTACCTGGATGCTTTCCCTCATTTTTCAGTTTGCAAAACTGCAGTTAAGCTCAGAGGCAAAAGCTTCTACAAGGCAAGCCTAGTGATCAGTTTGACCCGAGAGGAGACATGATTTGAGGTTCCAAATGGAGGCCAATTTTGTAAGAATTTCCCTTAGTCTGTAGACTGTAATAATTGGGTTATTTGGATAAGGTTTGGCAAAACATCTAGTAGATTAACTGAATGAGGTTTCTGGAGTTTTGCCATTTTGGATCTATCTGTTTTGTTCTTTGTTCTACCTCATAATAAAATGGACTGTTGAAATTGGTTGGGTTGTGGTATGTCAGGTTTTTCTTTCTTTTTTTTCCTTACCTATTCTTTACATCTGAGCCCTTAATTTGGTTGAAAGCAAACTCTTCAGTCTAAGTGGATAACAAAACATCCCTTTGAGGAGGAGGAAGTAGATGATAAAATCTGCGTGTTACTAATTTTTTTTCAATAGTTTGGAGGAATTTCTTTTCCATCCTGTGTGTGTTTTTAAGACCCTGTTAAGTTCATAGTTCCTTTTTCTTTTCTTGTTTGAATAGAAAATCATTCTCTTTAATCCCCCCTGAGTTTTAAAAATGTATTGCTGAACTGCCCAGTTCAGGAATTCAGTTGCCTGTTTTACTGAATGGAGATATGTATGACCTGATAGTAAAAGAATGCTATTCAAAGACATTTCCGCCTGTTTGTTTCTTGGATCAGTTACTGTTCACATAAATCTGGAAAGAAGCCAAAGTATGTAAACAAATTAAGAGTTTTGAGGATCCCAGTGGGGATATCCATAAGTTCTCCCATAAATCAGGAATTTGAGATAAGTGCAATATGCTATAATAAGATAGCAGTGAGAAGCAACTCTTATAGACCGAATATTCTTTGCTCTGGTTTGGGAATCTTAATGGTATTAAAAGATTTGGGTTAATTATGGAGTCATGCATAATACTACTTTTTCCAAAACCTATATATGTTGACTAAATGGAATTATTTTTATTTTACTAACTTTTAATTTTTGCTTAATATCAAACAACCTTTCAACTCTGAAGCCACTATTTTATATTTTTATCATCCTAAATATATAATATGTAAATTATTTATCTTATCATTAATAAAAAATTAATGACACTCTTTACACATCTACATAAATCTGTGGGTACAGTCAATGCAGTTTGATACATTGGAGATTTTTTCTTAAGAGCTTTCTTCTCTTTTTGCAACTATCTCAGCATATAAATTGAAAATTATGGTCTTTTCATTTCCTTTGACCCCAAGTTAAAACTTAAATGTAAAACTTCATCTTAGAAAGATAACCCATAAGTTTAATTTCACCATTTTATCTCCATTATTTTCTTCTTGATATTCCGTGTGTGTGTGTGTGTGTGTGTGTGTGTGTGTGTGTGTGTAGAGAGAGAGAAAGAAAGAGAGAGAAAACATAGAGAAAGAGAAACATACACATTTTTTATGTCAACATTTTCTTGAAAGAGTTGTTTTAAAACAATTGCATTGTAAGCTTGTGCTTTGTATGCACATACAAGAACTTACAGAGATTAGGTATCACTGATTTAGCAAAGTTTATTTTAAAATAAATCAGGAAAATAAAGAAAATATGTTGTACATATTTATATGTAATAAATACATATTTATACATAATAACTATACATGATTAATTGTTTATTAGCAACGCAGATTCAATACTATTTTTAGGTGATTATATAACTTTAATATTGGTGGTCCCACTAGCCTGTGATACAAAAATGATTTTACAGTCTTGTTTTTTTAAAACCCAAATTATTAAACTATGAACCTACTTGGTTTCTTTCTGCAGGAAACTACTCTGACTCACGGCATCCTCCTCAGCGATTTCATGCATGCTCTAGAATAAGTACCTCAGTTTCTTGTACCCTTTATTATTCATCATTGCCATGCTGTTATGTCTGTTGCTGATGACCCTCATGAAAAAACCAGTCTACTGGGCACCGCCATCTCCAGTCTTAACTGTCCCTATATGTCTCACTGCAGCCCCAGAGGAGGGACTGATTTTTTGCTTTCAGAGCATCCATCTTGGACACTCTCCCAGATCACTCAGAGAGCTTGATCTCAGATGCATGCAAGGTGGTAGAGGCTGGACTCTCCCTGAAACTTCAGTCATCTTGCTATTGTTACAGAGATATGTGCTGCCATCGAAGAGAAGCGAAAGTAATTTTGCCATTCACATCTGGCCTGTTTCCACTTGGCTCGCTCCCAGTAATGCTTTACATTCCTGGATGTTTGGGCCCAACAATGCCTGGACCAGAGAGCAAGCAGTGCCTACTCTCCATTACATCCCCATCTAAAGGACTTGGCTTCTTTCTTATATTAAGATTAGACGCTGCCCAGAATGTGTGATGGCACTGTCATCCATTCTCTCCAAGAGAAATGCTCATATGTACTAGAGGTTAAACACAAAATAGTGTGAATATTGATACATTTCCTATTGATCTGGATGTATTCTACATCTATACGTATGTAGTACTTTTCTCACTATTATAGACCGTATGGTATGTTACCACCACACAACTTAGAGTAGAGGGTGTGTTTTACATGTCAATTTTTTTTGAATCTAGAATATTAAACATTGGTAAGAGGTATAAAAGAAGTTAGGCGGGCAGGCTGGCTTAATATTGAATGAGCCTCAAACTTTCTTTCCCGTCATAAGCCACATAGATAATGTGTTCATGCTGCATTCCTGACCCACAGTCTTCAATAGCTCTCGACCTACTTCTCCAGCAAGTGAATCCATCGTTTGTCTTTTATTGTGGCCTATCATCTCAGTGCACCTCACTATATGCAGTCTAGTTCTACTCTTTAGGCCAAAAAGCACTTGCAGTGGTATCAAACATGGTGCCCCACCCCGCCACACACCTGCTCAGAACTTGACTCCTTTCCTGGCTCTCACCTGGAACATGTCACCTGTCCTCTGTTGACTCAATCCCCATTTTTCCTACAATATTCATCCCCATTTCTGCTCAAAGAAGATACACTCCCTGACCTCTCTTCATTCCTTTGTACACACAACGTGTAAATTTACACCTCGACACTTAGTTTACGTGCTGATTTCTGTAGCGCCTTTTCTCCTCAGTTTAAGGACAAACACCATATCTCAGTTTACACCTGGCTGCTTTACCAGGCCTAGAAATGCTTTGAACACACAATGAGCCTTTTAGAGACACCTAAACATTGGCTTGGTAGGGATTAATCATGACATGCTTGTCTCCTTGGCAAATGTGTCAGAGGTAACCTGTATTACCAGCTGAGAAATCAGGTTCTGCATTAGACACCCTGAATTTCATTCCCTCTAACGGAGAATTCATGTTCTGCTGTGTGACATAAATATTTCCATCTTTACATGATGTAAGCTATTTCTTTTGGTAATTTTACTTCTTCGGCCCTATCATAGTAGTGTCTGTGATTTGTATTTAAAGGTGAGTGCCTAAATGTAGAGGACTTTAACAATGTTGTCATACAAGGAAAGGTAAAAGAACAGAAAGGAAGTCAGTTACCAAATCATTTATGAGTGGGCCGCTGAGTACCTGATCAGTTGAGTACCCTCATGAAGAATGTTTAAAGTCCTTAGAACTGACATCTGTAACAGGCTTTTAAAATACTCAAGCTCCTTTGATTTTTTTACCCTTTACTTCTAACTTTTCCTAAGATATACAGAGTTTAATAATCTCTTGAAATCTTTTTTTAATGTATCTGCTGCTTTAATGGAAGCTAAGCTCCACCTGGTGGTAGAATTTGCTTTTCTTGTTTGGACTTCATATGCACTGAGATCAATTCAGAGAAACAAAATCTGTATACATCTCTCAATATGCACACAGCTTTGTCACAAAAGTTGTGACATGTGCTTATTTATTTTACTGATGTTGACATTGAAAACATGGCATTCAGCATTGGACTATGAAAAATGTTTCAATACGTTCAGGCTCTCTGCAATGACCAGAATAATCTTACTCCGAAGATCACAGATCAAATCTCTCCTCTCACCACTGTCTCATATTAGAATTGCTTTTTGAAAGGACATGATTTATGCTTTGATAGTAAAGGAAGAATTTAAATCCTTATGGCTTTAAAATCATAACAATAAAATGAAGACATGTTTGAAGATATTAACTCTGATCGTATCTTAGTGCTGGATAGTCCAACTCTTTACTCAGTGCAGGAGTATGTTTTCTCTCGCAAGCATGTGACAGCAGTATTAGGGGCCTCCCTTATGTCAAGTGACATTTTGTAGCTTTTACCTTTATGAGCAGAGACTAGAAAATTCGCCAGAGTTTAACCCTGGAAACTCTCCAGCGGGATGTAACTACAGATAGTGTTTTTTCATGCTTGTATTAAAATATGAAATAGTTGCTTATGTTTAAAAATTGGGAAGTTTCATTATAAAAATGTAGCTATCTAGCAAGGAAGGGTCTTTTTTCTTGCAAGGCAAGTGATTTCAGAGGAACAGAGGAACAGGTACTCTTTTAGACGGGTGCACACTCTAATTATCCATAAGCGCACTTCCCATCACCATCTCACACTCTGCCTCCATTTGCTGCTTGGCTTCTGTGGGAGTGACTTTCCTGACCACTACCATTCATTTGTGATGCCTATCAGACTTTCATAGTGTAGAAAAGGAGGAAATGAAGAGAGATGGGTCAACAACCATCACTAATACGAAGGAAACAACTGAAACGAAAGGTACAAAATTGCTGTCTCTGTCATTTTGCCCACTGCCCCCGTGGCGGAATAGATGTACTTCAAATGGTACGATATTTAAAGCAAAGGAGTATCTTTCCTAACTACTGGCTGATGTTCATTTTAAAGGTTTCATTTCCTTTAAAATACAATCTCCTGGCCTGGGAAATATCTGAAGCTACAGTATTTATTGTCACCTTGAGATCACTTTAGTTGTTTTAGGTATCATCACACCCAACTGCTTATTCCGCAGAGGGAACTGGCCTCCAGGGTGACCCTGGCGAGGCCAAAGAACTCCTCAGATGAAGATGTGAGGCTAAAACCTAGGCTCCTCCATAAATAAATAATTGCTTTCTTCACCCTATCAAACTACCTCCTGAACAGTCCATATGAGTATTAAGCCAGTGTTGACTGGGTTTCCTAACTCGGTCCCCCTCTAATGAACTTAAATATTTCATGCCCTACCTTTTCTTTTTTTTTTTGCATTTGCACCTCCCTTTAAAGGGGCACCTCTCCTATGATTACTAATCTCCATGTGATGACTATCCTCGCCAGCTGGGGTAGGCAGAATAATGGTTCCCCAAAGATGTCTCCATCCTATGCCCCATAATCTATGAATATATTATTTTACAGGGCAGAGGAAAATTAGGACTGAAGATGAAATTGTTACCCTGGACTAAGTGGGTAGATCCAGCAATCACACGGGTCTTTAAAAGTAGAAATGGAGGCCAGGAGGAGAGCCAGAGGGAGGTGTGACTGTGGAAGTATGGCCAGAGAGCTGCACCATTGCTGGCTTAGAAAATGGAAGAAGGGGCCACAAGCCAAGATGTGCAAATGTCCTTTATAAGCTGGAAAAGGCAAGGAAAACAGATTCACCCTGTGGAGCTTCTAGAAATGCAGCCCTGCTGACACCTGGATTTTAGCTCAATGAGGCCTGTGTTAGAAATCTATCCTATGGAACTATAAGATAATACATTTGTGTTGTTTTAAACTACCAAGTTTGTGGTAATTTACTAAAGCAACAATGAAAACCTGATGTACCAGCAAAGAAGTTTGAGTTAAAGTTTTCTCTCTGAAGTTTTTGTTATGAAAAAAATGTATATATATTTTTTTCACAATTGAAAATGATAGTACTAAAACATAATTTTTAGAATAATGCAAGATTCTTACCATTCTCCCCTCCTAATCTCTCCTTTGTCTTGAGAATCATTGTTATAATCCATTTCTAGCCCAAAACAGCAGGGAGAGAAGGTCATGGTTAAATAACTGTGCAGTGTGGTAGAGGGGTGGGAGCTGGCAAATAGGAGATGTATGGTAAAAAGAGCTGATGACAGGTAGATGTATCAAATGACAAACTTTCTCTTCTTCCCCAAGCTTCCCATAATCTTTGCCTAGATTACTTAGATTTAAACATGACATATGGACAAAGTCTCAAATTAATAAAGGTGATTTTGGGGCCGGCCGAGTGGCTCAGTTGGTTAAGAGCTCACTCAAGAGTTTGAGCTCTGAGCAACAGCGGTTCGAGTCCAGCCCGAGCTGAGCAGCTGCTGAGCTGCCAACAGGTAGCAGGATGGCTCAGCTAAAAAAAACAAAAAAAAACAAAAAAAAAACAAATAAAGGTGATTTTGCCACAGTTTATCTAATGTATGCACAGGCCACAGCCAGTGGTGCTATAGGTGTAAAGACTGGTTCAAGTTTAGAGCATATGGACTTTTGAGACTAAAGTACATGGAAGGGGTTGAGAAGGAAGTATAGTCTACCTGTAGTGGGGAATTAGTTAAATGTGAAAGCTTAGAATACCAGACTATGGAGAATTTATCAATAGAAATGGATTTAAGCACACATCAACTATTTTTACGTAAATACATTGCAGAATACTCTCTCCAGTTTGGAAATGAACTTTATAGCAAAAAGGAATTCTTCATCAATTCTACTGTAGTTTTATGATTGAAATAGTGCTTAGAAAATAAAAGCATCAATTCACATAGCCCTTTCATTCCCCTGCGGTTGACCTTAGGAATAGGGACTATGTTTTTAATTATGATCACTTTGGCCAGGCTATCCTGAAGTTTCTTCTGAGACGCATGATGTTTGTTAAGGAGCTTTTTTTCTGTTGCTCCTGAACCAGAAAACTGTTGACATTTTGCAACCCACTCAGAGACTGATGCTTTATGCATTTTTCCATGAGATGATGTCACTGGAAGAAGCTTTTGAGATATATATGCTATTACTGATGGGCACACTGGCTGTCAGGTATATATGGGGCGATGACGCAGTTGCACACATTCCAGGAACACATAAACGGTGAAGCCCTTAGACCCAGATATCCATGGAAGTGGACCTCACAGAAGACTGCTTCTCAGAACTGTAGGCCAGGTTTACAAGGAGAAGCTTGGGACTATCAGCTGAAATACATTTAAATAACAATGTCAACTGAATAGGCTAATAAGCCATGATACTTTCAAATGAACATAGAAGTAGATCTTATTCCTAGAGAAAAATGTAGTGTGTTTGCCTTCCTTCTTTTCACCTGTGAATAATTCAAACTCACATGTTTAGCTCCACCTAGTTGTCCTTATGGTTTTCTTTTACTTAACCAGAATCATTACTACATTTTAAAAATCAACCAAAAACATAAAATATCCATTGAAAAGTTCCTCACATTAAGTTCATAATTTTTCATAATGCTATTTCTGGAAGGACAACAAACTTTAGGATCGCACTCATTTATTTCACTCACTGTCTTGATACTCAAGTCATTAAACACAACACTTTGTCTATGCCGGGGTGCCAAACAATGTATACACATGACTTGTGTTTATCTTTTATTATCGGTATATATTGAGTATTATAATACAATTTTAATCCAGTTTTTTTCGTTTCTTAAAATGTGCATACATTTTTTGGGCACCCTCTGTAGTAGCTGCTCCATATATGAGTGAATGAACTAATAAATCAACGTATCTATCTTTTCAGTTTATTGGCACTTTCTCTGGTTTAGCAAAAGGGTTTAAAGCTTCTGTTTCCTCAGCTTTTTTTTGCTCTCAGTTTTACCCAGGGCTCCTCAGAGTGTAATTTCTCCAAGCTCAAAGTAGTTCTAGGGTTTAAAAATAAATATTTTTCAATATGGCCTCTAAATACTAGACATACATAGTCTAGTGCTTATTCAGAGAAACCAAATTCCTTTCCCACACAGAAGGGAAATCTAATTGAGAGGACATGTTGGTCTCCAAATGGCAGTTTCTAAGGGATTTATACAAGTTTATGTATGATTTGTCCCATGGTAGTTGCTATTTTACAGCCTACCGTCCCGCACCCCCATTTCTTCTATCCCCCTATATAAATTGATTAGTTGTACAAACATCAGTGCATGCCCAACCAATCTAATCTACAAAGACAACCGCTACTATTGAGTTGGCCGTATCCCTGCCCCTCACCTCAGCATTTGTGTAATGAGTTCACAGTCCTACTCCCCAGGAGACCTAGGGTAGTTAAAATTAGTATTATTACAGAAATGTTCCTGGCGTAAGTGGCACTTTGCTTTTGAAAAAGGCTGAACTTCCTTTTTGTGGGACCATGGATCTGGGCTGCCCTAGACAGGTGTCTTTGATGTTCCTACCTCTTTCTTTCAATCCTACATTGGTAATGACATGTCTGCCAAGGACTTCCCCGCTGTGACATACCCCAAGAGCTGCCCTTGCTCTCTGAACCTTTCCTACACTCTTCTAAACGCAGCAGATAACCTGAAAGGCAACTTAACCTGTCATATGGTAGGATGGGAATTAGTGAATATTGGGGAAATCAAGCATTAAGCCTGAGGCTTCATCTTTATCAACTTTAAATGAGCATGACCTTACGTATCTACTCAGTTGTAGGTTCAGCTTAAAAGGGGCAAAGGGACAGAAGGAATTTCCTGCTGAAGGGGTGTGTAACACAATGGTTGGAATGTCGGTATGAAGGCTTTTGAACTGGGCAGATGAGCTTGAGCATATGTAGGATAGGTAGGCTTTGAGTTCCTTTACTGTGACTACATTCTGCTTTGTACAGATATTTTTGTTTCACCCTTTGGGCTGTACATCCCTTGAGATCTTTTAGGTTCCATGCAGAGCTCCCCTTCCATTTTGGGGTAACAAAAATAGTCAGTTGCACTAGATCTGCCATCCAATAGAAATGAATTATATACTTTCATACAAAGTGAATGTAACATTTTTTTTTAAGTGCAAATTAGCAAACATTTAGTAGGCATATTTGCTGGCATAAACTATTTGCTATTGGGTGCAACACTCAGTATAGGATATGATGGGCCACTAGTGGTATTATATAATGAGAAAAAAATAACCACTTTATGTTGGTCATTTCATGGATTATTAATAGTACATTCTTACTTTGTTAGTCCAGCCTGAAACAATATGCACTTAAAATGGCTTCTTAATGCTATTGTTTTTCACTTGTTTAGTGGCTACTCTTATGATGAGAATTTTCTAAATATACTTTAAGGACAGGCAGAATGGGAAAGGGAGTAAACTCTTCCCCGTTTCTTCAAGAGGTCCAAAAGTGCCTGTTGTAAAGAGTGAAATTTGGATTCAAAATAAATATAACTCGCTGGTGATAGTGATCCCAAGACAGAAACAGTAGCTGTCTTGGAGGAGGGAACCTTAGATCAGGCATGAGCTGCTGCCTCTGAGATTCCTGCATCACCTGAATGGTTGACTCGCAAAGACCCTTCCCATTCAAGATCTTGAGAATCTTGAGGCTCAAAATGAATTGAAGTATGTAGGGAGGCTGCTGACCTGTCCATATTAAAAATGCCCACTAGAGGGAGTATAACATCATAAATATTTCCTTTCAGTTGTTGCCTTGCTTCTGCTAAGCTAGCAGGAAAGCAAGATTCAAGTGCGAATACTTGGACTTTATTTCATAGTCTCTTTAATATTTTTCTCATTAAAATCTTATGAAATATTCTGATGAGTAAATACAGATTGCTAAAAATTAGTGTACTATATAGTATGTAATATTAATATTTTTATTTGTATATATGAAGTGGCCAGACTGTAAATACATTGTATAAAAATAGAATCTAGATCAGTTAGTTGTGGCTATCAGTGTAAAACGTCTTGGTTTTACTTTGAGTATGTTTTACCAAATTTTATTAGGTCTGTTGTTTTATTTGCTGTAGATGTAATTGCAATATTTACCTGGTAGTCTGCTACTTTCTGTTATAGCTTTCCCAGACATTCAAGATAAACTACTTCACTAGATAACTGGTTTAAATATAGGTATATAGTAACAAAGTCTTAAATAAATTTACTTAATTATTAAGTTAAAAAAAATACTGCTTACCTGTCTAAGGGAAATTTAAAATGGATATTTCTAAGAATAAAAGCACTAGTTACTCATTCTAAGATAGGTGGTTCTGTATTTACCACTTTTTTATTTTCATATTTCAGTTAGAAATTTCTAATGTTTCTTCTAGTTTCTGTAAATAATTTGAAATATAGTCAAATTTTGACATAAGTCTCCAAGTTCTGTTTTCATTTGAACATTTTATGTTTGAATATTTGGAGAAAAAAAACTAAAAGTAATTTATAATCTATTTTGAAGTACTGGACATTAAAATATTATTTTAAAAGTTCAAAAGTGAAATATTTATGAAAAATTGAGATAGGTGTTATTGACAAAATATATTTTCAACTGTATTTCCATAATTTTCATCAAGGAAAAAGGGATGCATGTATGTTATTTCAAATATATTTTTAATGAAACATTAATTTCTGAGAATCTTAATTATTTGAAAAACATTTTTTATTTTATTTTGTCAGCATCAATGGCCACAAAAGAGTTGTTTGTTTTTTTCTAACCTCTCAGTTCATTGAAAGTTGTTACTTCTATTTAATTTGAATTTCTTTTCTTTTTCTTTTACATTACAATTAAAAAAATACTTTGCAAGTGATGTGTCAACATGGAAGCAGATTTTGGATTGTCTTTTAGGAAGAGATTGGGGGTAGGGGTGACTTCATCTTTTCTTTGTTTCCTTTCTTACATCCACTTCTGCTCGCCTAAATGACACTGCCACGGGGTTGGCTCCTCTATTACTGTATTTGTAAATAAAACGAACCTCCAATCTTTCTCAAAAGCCAGGCTTATTCATATTATTTTTATTTATATTTGGAAAACTTTAGTATGAAGTTAATACTTGTCAACAACCAAAGCTATATATATGGTACAAAAGGACAAAAATTAAAAGGTAACAATTTTTTTCTCCTTCTCTTAGGCTTTGCTATCCTTCTGTGCAATTTGAATCTCCCCGGATGTTTTCTACACAATCTTGTATATATTCTTATTATTATACATGTATATTTCCTTCTTTTACAAAAATGGAATCATCTGAGAAATACTCTTCTGTGGTTTCCTTTTTCCACCAACAGTGTAATTTTATGATATTCCTGTGTCAGAACTTACAGAATTACTTTATGTTTTGGAAGTTGTTTAAAATCCCTTAGACTCCAGTTTATTATTGACAGACTTCTAAATTGTTTCCAGTATTGCATTATATCAAATTGTGCTGCCAGGCAGGAATTAGAATAAACATATTTGGGATCTGTACACATCCTTCATTTTTATAATTAAAATGCTGTAGGTGCTAAAAACATGGCTGGCTTATTATTTACTTTTTATTTATGGCTTATTTCCACAAAGCTTTTAGGATGTCTGTGTTTTATTTTTTTCTGTGTCTTTGAAAGATATTTACTTGTATCAACAAAACCTGTTGGTTGCCAACAATCAAATTTCAAAACAAAAAATGCTAATTTCTCTGAGTGTATCTTTACTAGAAAGTGAAAGAACCATTTGTCTCAATAATTCAGGCGGAAAATGCTTATGCAGAAGATTGGAAGAAAAAAATTTCCTCAGTGAATTACCAGAATCACCATGACTTTATATCAGGATGATCTAATATGAAATTAACTATTGGGTATTAAGATTTTTGTTGTTAATTAAATGGCAAGTATTGAGTGTTTGGGTAAAAATATCATGGGCACACTCTGCAGTACTCTGCAGGAATTAAAAGCAACAAACTAGCTGTATACGAAATCACATGAAAATATTGTAAGAACACTGCTGAAAGATTAAATGTAATAAACAGAATCATTCAAAATCTTTATAAATCAATAACCTTAATTGATTGCTAGGTTATATAAATCAACATACTTTACGTTAAATATACACAAAACATTATGTATTATTCAAGAATTTCCAGGAATTCATGGCTATCAAATATGTTATCATGGTTCTAGAAGGAAGAGTGAAATGGGATTGGGGAAAAGACATGAAAGAAAATAAAACACAAAGAAAAAATATGCATTTAAACAGTGTTTTCATGATTGTTTGGAATACTGATGTGTCTTTTTGTAAAAATAAATGTTGTATTTCCCATGAACACTTTCTAAATTGATTTGTTCTTTGAATGCTTAGTTTTTTTCTTTCTTTCAAGTCAACAGTTACTGAAATGGGAAGAAAACATGCAATACTCATAATCTTCAAATGCAGTGATGAGATTTAGTATCTAGCTACACTTGTGTGTCTGTGAGTGAGTATACTTTGGAGACAACTATAGTTGGCAGTTACCTGTAGTCTGGGTCTCTCTGGGACATTGTCCAAGGTGGTTAAATTACTGGAAAGATGACAGATATATGATTGTATCAAAGCTTTCTTATACTCTGACCCCAAAGTCAGAACACAAGAACATCCCTGGTGGCTGGCTAGCTGTTTGACCTCTCATCTTAAGCTATTTGAAGAGATGTTCCTAGAGTTGGGAGCTGGGCCTGAGAGTGGGTAGAACTTCCCAACAGGCAAGGTCCAGAGCCAAAGGGAACTAACGACTGCATCCTGAGTGGATGATAAAAACACTTAGCTAAGGCTCACATAGCTCTTCCTGGGTGCTAGGCCCAGTTCTCTGAACTTGACACATAATCACCACTCAATCCTCACAACAAAGTGATAAGGTTATAGGTGAGGAAACTGAGCCACCGAAAAGTAATTTGCCCATTTTTCTATTAGTGAATAGTTCTTACCCAATAGTGCCTCTTTGAAGAGAGTAGGGAAGGTGAAATAATCAATCTGCCTCCTGTGGTAGGTTGCAATGGGCTTGCAGAAGCAGTGGGGGAGATTGCCTGCAAAGATCTGTAGGGGAGGCTTGGCAGATGGGGATGGAAGGGTCAGGAAGATGGAGTTGGGAGAAATCCCCAGTGGCGCCATTTTGTGGAGGCCAGGAGGGTTATAATATTGTACGCCCTGGCCTTGCTGGGTGGACGCGGGAGCTCTGAGGGTTGTTCAGCCCATTTGTATAATGAGACTTTAATCCACTTCATCCCTCATTTCATAGAGCATTTTAGAATAATAAATTTGGCATTGTGGAGGCAGCCAAATCAGGATTCTGGAAACATGATATTTTTTGTTTTGGTGAGGTTGGCGGCCCTCTCTGTGTCTCCTTTCTGGATGAATAAAAACCCCAAACATCATGAGCCGGATGTTTAAATGTTTTTAAACCTTGTAATTTTGTAAATTGTCTGTTCCTGGCCCCCTTCCCTACACTCCTGCCCCAGATGATGTCATGATGCTTTTGCATTCAGTTTCTTTATTTCTGTTGACTTTCAAATGAAGAAAGTGTGATTTTAGTTTGTTTTCTCCTCAAGGTGATGGCAAAAGGATATTTATAGCATTGAAGAATTTTTACTTTCTTTTAGACATCTAGGATGAGTAGTATATTTTAAACCATACTCTCCAGGATATCGCCTTTCTGCTGAGATAATAAAATTGATCAGATGTTTTGAGGTTAAATAAACTGTTGTAATAATCTGGCAGCTCCCAGCTGGTTGTGGTTTTCAAAAGCAATTACTCACTCTGGAGTCAACTTTGAACTCTATATTTTAATTGAAAAAGCTAATTGTAGGCTATGCTCCTGACTTAGCATTTGATTTGGCATATTAGGAAGTAAAAGAACTTCCTAAATTCTAAGAAGGGAGAGGAAGAGAAAGTAAGTAGTAAGTGTCGCTGAGCTCCAATTATATATGAGTGTTTTCACACACAACACATAGTATGCTAACTGGAGAAAAAGCAGATGAACTAAAAAGTCTCTGAGATATCCATCTGAGGCTGGTGTGCAAAATCCTTATTTTTGGTTTATTTTCTTATTTCTCAATCTCTCTCTCTCTCTCCCTGCTATAAATGTTAATTTCTTAACTTTAATTCAAATATGAAATTTCAGGAAGAATTTTCAAGAATACTATTAGACCATGATTGTATGTCTGATCAGGACCTTATTTTTCAAAAGTTTGGAGATGCTAATAGGTAGAGAATTTTATTTGCTTTGACTAAAACATATGTAACAATTTTACTTAAATTTAGCAAGAGATAGGAATCATTGATATGGGTGCCCAAAAGAACAAATCAAGCTTCTATTAAAATCATTAAGATTTGAAATGATTAGATTTGAAATGATAAGATTTGAAACATCCAAAAAGAAATACATTTATGCCCAAATTTACATCCAGGATAATTAATGGCATTATTAAAATGGCCAGAAGGTAGCTGTTAGAACTGAACTGAGAAGTATGAGAATTTGTATTTCTGTAGTCTTGCCCTTATCTGAAAGCAAATAATTTTAGGTTTACTTAGCATAGATGATACTGTGCAGTTTACACCCATATATCCTGCAAATTAAAAAAAATACATATACTCATATGTATTTTGGACTTTATGCTCTCAGATCAGTTGGCAAACTGTGCTGGGAATTTTCTGTTAACCTGATAAAATGTTGATAGTCTAAATTTGAGTTGAAATGAGAAGCATTCATATATGAATACATTAATTTTATGAGATGTTTTAGAATGCTAGTTACATATCACTTGGAAACCCAATTTATTTTTAGGCTTTTTGTGGAATGCAAATTTGGCTCATCACAGTTTTGTTGATCTTTTCATTGACCTCGTAAATATGATTTACTCTCTATGCATCAGCTTTCTGATCTGTAAAAATAAGATAAATATTCTTCCCACACACTTTGTGCTCAGAGCTCCTCTGTTGAAATGATAAACAGGGTTGTAATATATGGATTTGAGTAATGCTTCAGAATCCAAAGTCCTCTTTATCAACAACAAAGAGGGGCTGACATTTATTTGGTGTTTTGGTATCAAATTTGAAGATCTTATAATTAATGAAAAAAAGAAACATCTGTGTTTATACTATGAGGATTATTCTAAAACATAGTATCACTGGAAATGTCAGTTGTCTGCTATATGATTTCCAAGAGCTATTTTTTGATCCCAGTATTCATAGAGGTCCTCAAGTAAAAATGACTCAAACAAGGAAGAGACCTTACCAATATGAAGACTTCAATTAAAACACGTTTAGTTCTTTCAAAATATTTCAAACCAAAATCTATTTATATATTTTTACTCAGAGTTCTCTTCTTTTGGCAAAATACCTTGGTTTAAAAAGTAGGAAAAAAAGATGACTTCTGTGGTAAGATTAAAGAAACTTGTTTTTTTCCTGTGAAGGAAAATGAAGAAAAAGCTAAGCTTTACATATAATATTATGAGAGCCAGGATTTAGAGTTAATGGATGAATATTTTATTCAGGAGAAAGATTCAGATTTGAAGAAGGAAAATATTTGGTTACATGATTTTTAAAAAAGTGCTATGAAATTGTTGAGGTAAATAGAATTTTCCCTTTTGATGGTCTTAGAATGTAGTGAAGACATGTTTGAAATTACTATTCTAGAGTCTGGATTTCAAAAAACAAACCAAAACAAAACAAAACAAAACAAAAACCCTTCAAACATGATAGTGTAATAAACATTTCAGAACTTTGGCTCTGGAAATATAAGATGGGATTACACCTCAGTTACCCTGTCTAATTTTGACCTTAGGCATGTTTATAACATCCTGATAAATCTCAATTTCCTCATCTGTAAAACACAAGACTAATAATAAGACCCATTTTACTGGAATATGGTTAGCATTAAATTTGTTACTATTAACTAATTTAAGATAAAACTGCCCAATATGTACTGGCTGCTATTATTCCTTTATACAATATCTGCTTTATTAATAAAAACTGAGTTTCCTCAAAATTACCACAAAGGAATTGTAGAAATCAAAACACAAAGTCACATGTGACATAAAAAATAAAACTTAAATTTTCAGGAAAGTTAAGAACGACAACTATATATAATACTTAAGTTCAGATATGTGGATGGACTTTTCTTTAGTTGTCAAAGCTTCTAGAAAAAGAAAAATTGAGGATGTAGAACCTATAGTTTTAGAAATGCTTTCACTCCCATTAACAGACATACACTATTTATGATCAACTTATTAGAATAGAAAAAATTCAGATAGGAATAACTTCATGCCTTGAGGTAATTTCCCATATAATGTCTATAAATATATTTGATATGGACTAAATGAGTGCAAAATGTGTCCCTTTTCAAGAAGGATGAAAGAAAAGATCAGAATTGAACTGTTGATATAAGTGACAACTACTAATGGCTATTGAAGTTTTATTGGCGTTAGATGCTGTACTCTAATTGCTATAACAGTGCCTTACTACTCTAGGGGATGAAATAAGCTCTTCTTTTCCGTTGTTTGGCATACAGACATTTCACTATCTCACCACCAATGTTACCTGAATTTCCCCCTGCTAAAAAAGACTGCTCAATGTGTGTGTGTGTGTGTGTGTGTGTGTGTGTGTGTGTGTGTGTGTATGTGTGTGTGTGTGTGTGTGTCCATCCCATGAGAGACTTTGTCGAATGGCAGCAGGTCATAGCTACTACCTGTGGTAGGATCAGGTTCACTGAGAGTGCTAGCCAAAGCAGAGGCAGGACCCGGCATCTCCAGTTACTGGGTCCATCTGCTCTCAGCTCCGGTGGAGGTTTGATTATGAAGACGGCCTTTTGCTTTGCAGACATACGCTTGAGTCTTATTGAGATAATTTGCTGCAAAGAAACTCTGGCTACTGCTCAGGTGAAACAGCTTTCTTTCCATGCGGTTTCACTTTACTAGAGGTGAGATCCAAGAACTGCTTTTTTAATGGGAGAAGAAGGATTTCTCCAACACGACTTGCTAGGGTTTCTTTGTTCAATCTACTTTCTTTCATTTCAAGTTGATTGAAGGATATCAGATAGGATTCTTGCTTTACCCTGCATGCTTCTTGTCAACTGTCTTGCCTTTCACAGCCTCACTGCACAGGGACGTTTACAGCCTTCCAAAGGAGCCTGCCAGACCTAGGTGTTATGGGCCATACCTCCAGGGATCATTACCATATGGTATTTTAGGGGAGGACACAGTTCATTTCAATGCAATTCAAATGAGCAGATTTCTTTTCTTTATTACACCATTGCATTTGGAGGCAATCCACCAGAGGCCGAACCTAACTCTCAAAGGAATGCTCTGCCCACTCTGTCCATTTAACAGGACATTTGGCTCAAAAATCTCGTCGGTTGATCACACATGTGCAACAGATGTGTGAGCATGCGTAGCGAAAATAAAAAATAAAAAATCCCAGCAGTGTACTGTGGGAAATGTAGCAGAACTACTGGAAAACAGGACACAAAGAAGTCTGGTACGAAAACTTTGATTTTTGCTGTTGGACGGGCAGTGTTTCTTATTAATCTGTCCCTCCTTTTGTGGGAGGAAAAGGTATAGGTTTCCACGAGTCTTCTGCAGTGATTATTCCTGTAACTCTGGTGAGGAAACTTTGTTCATTTTCACAGACCTCATCTTATAAAGATACAATTCTAAATATTTTGACCAGACTTTCTTGGGCCCCCGCCTCTCAGGAACTGAGTGTTGGCATACGTCCACTGAACAAACCACCCATTTACAAGAGAGGATATCAGAAATATACATCCTTTCATCCATGCCCCACAGGCTTACATAGCAAGAGAGAGCACCAGCTGTTTTTCTCATGGTGAATAAGGGTTACTTGGGGAAATCTCTCTTCCTGTTTTTATATGGACAACTAAATTGTTGCATAGCCAGTTAATTTTGGTTAGGTCAACAGCACAAGGTTAATTATTGGAACCTCCCCCTTTTGCCTGTGTAAGAGTAAAAGATTACTAGTAACCAAGGGAAGAAAATGAAATATAGCGACTTACTCTAGAAGTGCTGTTTATTTGGGGAATACTGATTTTGTTTTTATTATATTTGAAAAGATTTATTTATTCATCTTTGGCTTTGAAAAAGTGGAAGGTTGAAAACTTGAGTGAGATGAAATTAATCAGATTCAGAAAGGATTTTATAATATGTTAAAATATTTAGAAAAAATATATTTTATTTTATAATGGGAACTTTAAAAAAAAACCAAAAAACTAGAACAGTTGGCTAACCTATGAATGACTTTGAAATTGTTTTCCTACTGTCTGCTGCACATTAATTTGGCTTGGATAATTCTATACCTTTTTCAAAGCTATGTTATGATTTTACATTCTCTTTCTAACCTTGGATTTAATTAATGTATCAAAGGCACATGAACCGGTTTCCTTCAATGTGCTATAATATATTTTTATCCAGCTGCACGTTATTATATAACCTCAGAATAAAGCAACCATATCACTGTTGATATATTCTACTTCTGTCCTTTAGATTTGTCAGCATTACATATGGAAGCAGAAACCCACCCTGTATTGTTATAAGGATGGTTTTTCATTCATATCCTTGTTCCTCTTAATAAATGTCCCAAAGAAAAATATTCTGCAGCAGCTACTCATAAAGAAGCAGAAAATGGCAAAACCACAGCATAGAAGGAAACCTATGTGAAAACACTGGTTGTGTCTTCCTGGATACAGAAAACAAATAGAGCTTTTGAAAGAGCTTGCCAATATATGCCTGCCAAATAAAATATTGTTTTATGAAGTCAGGAAAAAACTAATTTTAAAGGTTATTGTAGGTTATTTGTGGTCACTTCTGGTGTGCATACAACATGATGTCATCCTGTACTCTTCTTTATTTATACTTTAGTCTTAGCGGTCTTTTGTCTAAGACTAGATCTCAGCTACTAGAGATCTCTAAAATACTCATATTATTCAATACTCATAAAAATCTAGACTGAAAAAAAAATTAGAATAGATGGAAAAAAGTCCCAGCCAAGTGCAGGCAAGAAACCACTCAGGCAGATCCATCTTCTGAAATCATACCTACTCTGTAGACATCTTCTCAGGAACGTTTGCTGGAGAACTTCTCTAGTGACTGGAAAGTCGCCATGTGTCCAAATGGCTCTCCTGGAAAATTATTGCCCTTTCAGTGGGGGTAGCTGGGAGCCCTGCCAGTGACATCTCATCTGAAGACGGGGAGCAAGGGATTCCTTGGGCAGTCCAATTTCTTCCTCCTTCCGGGTGGACCACTGCCGATAATTCCATTTTTTCACTTTGCTTACGTGATCTCCTGCAGCAAATTCTCTTTTTTTCCTGGAGCAGGGTTGATTTTTTTTTCATTGCGGTTTTTTTTTTTTTTGCTTGGAAAACCCCTTTTTGTTGAAGCAGTCCTCAGTGAACTAGAAAATGTCACATAAACACTGGATGAAGACAGGCTAGAAGTCCCGTGAGATGTTAGCTTTGAAAATGGGGGAAGCAAAGAAGTCTCTTGAGAAAAAAAAAAAATGTAACATTTGGATAGTTGAAAGAACATACAATTTTACTGAAAGATAGAAGAAAATGCATGTTTTTAGTGGAAAATTAACACTTTAAAAAGTTTATCAGGATACCAAGCTAACATCATTTACATCATCTTTAAATTTATTCATTCAGATAATGTTTCTTTGCGCATCTTGATGTACCAGGTGTATTGGTGTTAGAGAATAAAAGAAATAATAGGTTATAGATACAGTAGAAGGTATTATGTGCTACAGAGAGAAATGAAATAGAGCAGAAGGATAGAGAGTGTTGGGGGTGAAGTTGGAAATTGAAATTTGGTGACACCCCATTAAGACAGTGACATTTGAACAAAACATAAAGTTGTGGAAGGAGCAAGCCATATTGCTCTCTTCAGGAAAGCATGACAGGCAGAGGAACAAGTGAAAAGCCCCAAGCCAAGGAAGGGTGCATGCGTCATGCTGGAGGAACTGCACAGAGGCCAGTGTCTGGGGCGTGCATGTTGGTTGGTATGTTAACTTCGTCTGCACATGTGTACAAGTGTATCCATGCCCTCTATACCTGCAAGCACTTTTAAATGCCTGAGAGGTTTGGAGCAAATCCACATTTCAATAACATAGTTTTGTCATTGAACGTGAAGGGGTATACTATTCACAATTCGGATTTAGCTAAGCCGCTCTTCAAAATTTTCTCTGCATGTGCATGGAAAGTATCAGCATTTACATTGAGGTGAGAGATGATTCTGATGTGTTTGTGGGTATTTTATCATCAGAGTGATTATATGATCCTAATGTTTTACAGTATATTAAGTACTTCAAACTATAAACAGATTTCATCACAAGATCGGCAGTGATTTCTTACTAATGCTTTTTATTTGGGAAAACTAGTCCATGAAATGTTTTTCTCATCTCTCTTTGCATAGCTTCGAAGATGATACAAAACACGAGATACATTCAGTTCTGAAAAGTAAAGCTTTAGAAAATATAAAGTAAAGACAGGACATGGGAATATGTGATGAGTTAGTATACAAGATATAGGAAAATCAAAATTGAGATATTAATCATCCATTTGGAACAATTCCCTACTACACTTATGTGCTTGCCTGCCAACATGGGATAGTTTTTGAAAGGTGTGATTTTGGGTTTCCATATTTCTGGGTTGCTATGTATTGGGATTAGTCTCTTGAAAAGAAAATTGGGAAGGAAGACTGAGTTACAACTAGCAATAGGAAGGCAAGATTGGAACTTTTCTTTTTCCTTTTTGGATTATAGAAGAAAGAGAATACATTTGGCCCCCTGAAGAGACTATACACTGACAACATCTAGAAAGCTGTGTCCTTTGGATAGCAGAGTGGCAAATCACCCAATAGGGCCTCAGCCACCTCACTAGAGGACAAGCTCACAGCGTGTCATCCCTGTTTCTACATGAAGAAAAAGGGGAGAAAAAGGTGTTTTGTACTCAGAGATGTTCTTCGGTTGTAAGGCCTGAAAAAAAAAAAGACAAACCTCATGAATTTTGTGCAAGGTTAACTAGGAACAGAATGGGGGTGACTCAGGTGAGTCCAATTCTCCGCTGGCTGGTCCTGGGTCACTGTGAGATGCATTGTGTGAACCTCAGACCTAGAGCATCCTTAGAGGCCTGAGCCGCAGCCCTGAGGGATCTCTGAATTCCAGATGTGCTCTGGCTGTAAATGAGCCTGAATGATTCCAGGAACTCTCAGTTGTCGCTTTCTGTTCCTCCATGATTGACACTGACAGCCCTGCTCCCTTACAGTGATGATTATAAAATATTTTACAACCTATTGAAAAACCTTCCTGCAGTTCAGCTCTGGGGTTTATTTAGGTTTTCTTCATGCAAAGGAAGATCAATATAATTACACTTCATGACATGAGATAGCATATCTTGACACAGGATTAAAAACAATATTGGGGGAGGATGTCAGGTAAGGCTGTGGTAGCCAAAAGTTACATGAGTGATAAAAATTCTGAGCAAGAGTCATTTTATTTTGGGTTTGTGTTATTTGTTTATCCATTTTTTGATTTAGATGAAAGTGGTTCATGTTAATGGGAAAAAGATCACCTAGCCCAGGAAGGCTTATAATGAGAAACAGCAGTTCTCTGACTCACACGTCTTTCTACCTACAGCCCTGTTCCAAAGAGGCAGCTACTTGTAATTTTTAATTTTGTGTTCTGCTACTTGTCTTTTCTTAATCTAAAACATTTATTTCCCTAATCCTTATCTTTAAAAAACAAAACTTTTTTTTAGAGCGATGTTAGGCTCACAGCAAAACTGAGAGGAAAGCACAGAGATTTCTCATGCACCCCACACGCTTACTCTCCTCCAACAATGCCCCCACCAGAGTGGTAGGCTTGTTACAGATGATAAACCTACACTGACACATCACAATCACCCAAAGTCTATAGTTTATAATATGGTTCACTCCTTGTGCTGTAAATTCTATGGGTTTGGACAAATGCATAATGACATGTATCCATCATCATGTTGTACCTAAAAATCCTTTCTGTTCTGTCTGTTCATCTTTCCCCACCCCCAACCCATGGCAACCACTGATTTTTACTGTCTCCATAATTTTACTTTTCCGGAATGTCATATAGTTTGCATCATACAGTAAGCAGCCTTTTCAGATTGGTTCCTTTGACTTAATAATATGCATTTAAGGCTGCTCCAAATCTTTTTTTTTTTTTTTTTAAGATTTTTCACTGGGGAATTGGGGGATGGGAACAGCGATGGGGAATTGGGGGAAGGGGAACAGAAAAGTTGCTGTTGTCTTGTTCTTCAGTCTAGTTGTGGAGGACGTTGCTTCACTGGCCCAAGTTGGCACCATCATTGCGCTCTTCCCGGGCGAGGCAGATTAGTCGCCGGCTTCTGGACGGCTGCTCACTGTGGCTGCTGGCCACTCACGCAGGCTGCTGGCTACACACGGTAGCCCATGGCAACCCACTGCCACAGGGGCTGCAGACTATGCCGCCGTCGCCGGCGACTCATGGCAGCCCAGCTCCAGGTTGAGCTGTTGTTCAGCATCTTAGCTGTGGAGGGCAGTGTCACTGGCCCTCATATGTGGGGTCCGAACCAGGCCCTCTGGCGTCCCAAGCCAGTTCTTAACCAATGCGCCACTCAGCTGGCCCTGCTCCAAATCTTTTCATGGCTTGATAACTCATTTCACTTTAGTGCTGAATAATATTCTCTTGTCAAGATGCACCACAGTTTACTTATCCATTCAACTATTGAAGGACATCTTGGTTGCTTCCAAGTTCTGGCACTTACAAATTAGCTGATATATATATATATATATATATATATATATATATATATATATATATATATATATATATATATATATATATATATGCAGGTTTTTGTGTGGATCTAAATTTTCATTTTCTTTGGGTAAATATCAAGGAGAGCGATTCCTGGGTCATATAGTAAGAATGTGTTTAACTTTTTAAGAAACTTCTAGACTGCCTTCCAAAGTGGCTGTACCATTTTGCATTCCCATAAAAAATGAATGAGAGTTCTCGTTGCTCCACATCCTCACAAGCATTTGGACTGTTCCTGCCATTCTAATAATTTGTTGTGATATCTCATTTAAAATTGCATTTCCCTGATGGCACATTAATGTGGAACATCTCTTCATATGTTTATTTGCCAGCTATATACCTTCTTTGGTGAAGTATCTCTTAAGGTGTTTGGTCCATTTTTCAATCAGGTTGTTTTTCTTATCATTGGCTTTTAAACTTCTTTGTAGTTCTTTATTACATACGTTATTAGCAAATATTTTCTCCCAGTGTGTCACTTATTTTCTTATCCTCTTGTCTTTTTGCAAAACATAAGTTTTTAATTTTAATTAAAAGAAGTTGAGCTTATCAATTATTTCTTCCATGAATAATGCCTTTGGTGTTGTAATTGAAAAGTCCCTTTATGGACTTGAAAAGTCCCCTTATGGACTTTTCTCTTATGTTATTTTATAGAAATTTCTCTTATTTTATAGAAATTTCATAGTTTTATGATTTTGAGGTCTGTTATTTGTTGTGAGTTAATTTTTGTGAAAAGTGTAAGGTCTGTGTCTAGAATAATTTTTTTTTTACATGTAGATAGATACCCAGTTGTTCCAGCACCATTTGTTGAAGAGACTCTTTTCTCCGTGTATTGCCTTTGCTTCTTTGTTAAAGATCAGTTGATTATATTTATGTGGATCTATTTCTGAACTCTCTACTCTGCTCCATTGGTCAGTTTGTCTATTCTTTCACCAATTCCACACAGTCTTGAAACTGTAGCTTTTGTAGTAAGTCTTGAAGTTGAGTGCTGTCAGTCTTCCAACTTTGTTTTTCTACTTTAATACAGTGTTGGATGTTCTGGGTTTTTTGTCTCTCCATATAAACTTTAGAGTCAGTTTCTTGATATCCACAAAATAATTTACTGGAATTTTCACTGGGGTTGCATTGAATCTATAGAACAAATTGGGCAGAACTGACATCTTAACAATATTGAGTCTTCCTATTTATGGAATATAGAATACCTCCCCATTTATTTAGATTCTTTGATTTTATTCAGGAAAGTTTTATAGTTTTCCTCATATAGGTCTTGTATATATTATATTAGATTTATACTATTTCATTTTTTGGGTGCCAATGTAAATGGTATTGAGTTTCTTTTAAGATTTTTATTAAAATATAACTAATATACAATGTTTTATTTGTTTCAGGTGTATACCATAATTATTCAACATTTATATGCCTAAATAAGTGATCATAAGTCCAGTAACCATCTGACACTGTACCATGCTATCATAATGTTATTGAATATATTCCCTATGCTGTACATTACATCCCCAAGGCTTATTTGTTTTATACCTAGAAGTTTGAATCTCTTATTCCCCTTCACCTTTCCCCACCCTTTTAAAACATTTTTCAATTACAGTTGACATTCAATATTGTTTTATATTAATCCAGGTGTACAGCATTATGATTAGACATTTACATAATTTAAGAACTGATCCCCCAGACTAGTCTAGTACTCACCAGGCACTACACATAGTTGTTACCATATCATTGACTCTATCTCCTATGCTTTACTTTACATGCCCATGACTACTTTGTAACAACCAATTTGCACTTCTTAATCCCTTCCCCTTTTTCACCCACCTCCCCCCCCCCAAATCTGGCAACCATCAAAATGTTCTCTGTATCTATGAGTTTGTTTTTGTTTTGTTTCTTTATTTTGTTTTTTAGATTCCACATATAAGCAAAATCATGTTTCATCTGTCTTTTTCTGTCTGACATGTTCCACTCAGCACAACATCCTCCAGGTCTATCCATGCTGCTGGAGATGGCAAGAACCTATTCCCTTCCCTGGCCAAGCTATATTCCATTGCATATATGTACCACCCCCTCTTTATCCATTCATCTGTCGATGGACACCCAGATTGCCTCCACATCTTGGCCGTTGTAAACAATGCTGCAGTGTACATATGGATGCATATGTACCCTCAAAGTAGTGTTTTGGGTTTCTTTGAATAAACACCTAGAAGTGGGATTACTGGGTCCTTCTTTGTCTTTTGTTATAGCCTTTGTTTTAAAGTATATTTTGTGTGGTATAATTATTGCTACCCTAGCTTATTTTGTTTGTTTCTATTTTCATGAAATATTATTTTTGATCTTTTTACTTTCAGTCTGTGTGTGCCTTTCAATCTGAAGTAGGTCTCTTGTAGGCAGCATATATAAAAGTCTTTTTTTCATATCCATTCAGCCACTGTATCTTTTGATTAGAGCATTTAGCTCTTTCAAAATATTTCAATACAAATTCCATTTGTATATTTTTACTCAGAGGTCTCTACTTTTGGCAAAATACCTTGGTTTAGGAAGTAGTAAAAAAGATGACTTCTGTGGTAAGATTAAAGAACCTTGTTTTTTTCCTATCAAAGAAAAGTTGAAGAAAAAGTTAAGCTTTATATCATATATAATATTATGAGAGGCAGAATTTAGAGAAAATAAATACTTCAGTCAGGGGAAAGATTCAGGTTTGAAGAAGGAAAATGTTTGGTTACATAATGGGAAGGATTGAGCCACAAGCTCATTAGTTATGCAGACTGGCCATGACTACAGTGGAAGAGCTGTTATGCAGGGGCTGACCCTAAGGAACAGGATTCGCTTTAGCAGGGCTCTGGTTCCTGCCCAGTCTGCCCTTTGGGTGTGTCGTCCCTGGAGGCAGCAAGGTGATTCTCCAGCTGGGTCTGAACCTGGTCACCAGGTGTTCCAACCTCAGGGCCTTCTGGGAGGGGCCCCTCTGTAGGCTGCAGAGGGGCCTAGTTCAGCTGTAGCCTGTGCCCTGCTCAGGGCCACTTGGTATGAGTCACAAAGCAATCTGTAGATGGCCACCATTGTGCTGAGCTTGGAGGTACCTCGAGAGGCCAAGCCATGAACCAAGGTCAGCTGCCACTATTGCTGATCTTGGAGCTGCTTAGCAAGAGGTGCAGAGCATGCCGAATCCAGATGCTGCTTGTTTTGGGTTTTATAAACCTTTGAGAGATTTTAGGAAAGTCCTCAGTGTGAGCCAATGGAGGCCATTTATATGGAAAAGCCAGTAGAAGTGGCTTGGGTGGAACCAAAATTTAGGTGAGGCAGGGTCTCAGGGAATCACCAGGGCAAGGCAGGAGAAAGGTGTTAGCCAGGTTAATGGTAACTCAGATATGCTGGCCAACTGTGTGTGCAGGGTTCGGGGAGAGCTCAACAAAGAAAATGGATTCTACCAGCACTTCTCTCTGGAAGAAAGCTGCCCCTCCAGCCCTTTCCCTGAAGCCAGTCAAATTAGTTTCTTCCTTATGCCCCCAGTGCCTTTCAAGCTGCTGCCCCAGCGCTGGAGCTCAGAGCGAGTGAGTCCATCAGTAAATAAGTCTGTGTGTGGGCCCTTTAAGAAGAATGCCTGGGACTGTAGCCACTCTGGTCTCACTCAGTCACAATCTCCACTGGTTTTCACAGTCACTCTTGTCTCACTCAGCCACAATCTCCACTGGTTTTCACAGTCAGAAGTTAGGGGACTTCTCTCACCAGCCCTGGGGCCCTGGGCTGGGGAGCCTGGTGTGGGGCTGGGACCCCTCTCCTCAAGGGGACTTCTGCAGCCAAGATATCCCTCCTGATTTTTAATGGTCACATGTAGGTGTGGGAGCAGCCTGTTTCACATCTCTGCCCATTCTACTAGTCTTGAGGTAGCTTTTTCTGTATGTCCTTAGAGATAGGACATCAATTCATCTAGACTTCAGGTGATTCTCAGTGATGGTTGTTCTGTAGTTTTGTTGTAATTTTGATATGGTCATGAGAGGAGGCAAGCACAGTGTTTTCCTACTTTGCCATCTTGACCAGGTCCATTTCCAATGGTATTGTGTTTTTAATTTTAAATTCCACTTATTCATTGCTGGTATATATGAAAATAATTGACTCTTGTATATTAATCTTGAATCCTGCAACCTTGCTGTAAATGCTTTTTAGTTCCAGGAATCCAGGAGTTTTTTGTTGATTCTTTCAGATTTTATGCGTAGATGATCATGTTATCTGGACTCAAAAACTCCCAATCTGTATAGCTTTTATTTTATTCATTATTGTCTGATGTATTAGCTAGAATTTCCAGTACAATGTTGAGAGGGATAGTAAGGAGACATCTTTGCCTTTTACCTGATCTTAATGGGAAAGCTGAGAGTTTCTCACCATTAAGCATATTAGCTGTAGGTTTTTCATAGATATTTATCAAATTGATGGCATTTCCCCTCTGTTACTAGTTTACTGAGAATTTTTATCATGATTGAGTGTTGGGTTTTGTCAACTGCTTTTTATGCATCTATTGATATGGTCATGTGTTTTTTCTTCTTTTTCAGTCTGTTGATGTGACAGATTATATTAATTTATTTACTATATGTAATCTTCTGAAGCTAATCTTTTCTTAACATTATGTTCCTAGGATTCAATCTGTGTTGACACATGTAGCTTTGGTTAACTTATTTTTATTACAATATAATTGTCCTTTGTGTTAATACACTATAATTTGTCATAGTGGTGATATACATTTACTAATTTCATTATTTCATTTGAATGGATTTCACATTGAGGGTTTGACTTGCCTGATTATTTTTCCTGCAGTGAATAAACAAAATGGTTTTATTGAAATATAATTGCATGAAGTAAAATCATCATTCCAAAATGATGAGTTTGGAAACATGTACATAGTCATATAACCACCACCACATCAAAATATAGATAATTTCCATCACTCCAAAATGTTCCTTCCATTATACTGCTTTGTTGTCAACCCTCTCCCAGTCCAGCCCCTGGAAAACTACTGATCTGCTTTCTGCGAGTATAGCTTATATTTTCTAAAATTTCATATAAATATAACCATAAGCCATGTAATCTTTTGTGTCTGCTTCTTTCACTTAGCATAATACTTTTGAGATTTAGCCACATTGTTGTATACATCAATAGTTTGTTCTGCCTTGTTGCTGAGTAGCATTCCATTGTACAGATAATAAAAAATGTGTTGTATAGGCAATGGTTAGTGCACATTTGGGTTATTTCTCATTTTTGGCTCCTATAAGTCAAGCTGTTATGAACTTTAGCTTACAAATCATTGGGGTTAATTGTCCCCATATATACTCAGTAGTCCCACCATATTTTTTTTTACAGAAACTACCCTTTCTTTATTGAATAACCTTGATATATTTGTTAAACATCAATTAAACACACATATATGAGTCATTTCTAAACTCTTCTCTTCCATTGGTCTTATAAGAATCCTGCACTGTCTTGATTATTGCAGCATTAAAATAAGTCTTGAAATCATGCACTATAAGTCCTTCAACTTTATTTTCAATTTTGAAATAGTGGACCATTGCATTTGTATATACATTTTAGAATCACCATGTTATTTTTCATTTTAAAATGGGATAATAGAATTTAATTTGTTTGGTGGAATTTAAAGATCAAACTGGGAAGAACTGAAATATTAACAATATTGAGGTGTCCGATGGTATATCTTTTCATGTATTTAGCTCTTTAGTTTTTTATGCAACATTTTATAGTTTTCAATATTTTGGTAAATTTATCCTTAAATATTTGAGTTGATCTAATAATATTATAAATATTATTAAAAAATGTAATCCCATTATCCAATTATTTGTTGTTATTAAATAGAAATTCAATAGATTTTTGTATATGGAACTTATATACTATATACTATAGTTTTTCTATTTTTTTATTAACTGATAGTTTTCCTTTCTTGTTTTTGAGAAGGTATTTTTTGTTTTTGTTTTTGAGAAGGATAGATTTCTTAGGATTTTCTACGTAGATAGCCATATCATTTGCAAATAAAGACAACTTTATGTATATGCATTTTTCTATGTATGTTTGTATGTATGCATTATTGTACTGGCTAGAACTTTCAGTATCATATTAAATAAAAGTTATCTGAGAGATCATCCTTGTCGTTTCCCAGTCTTACTGTGTAGGCATTAGTCTTTCATTAAGTATGATTTTACTAGGAGGTTTGACATTGATGCTTTTTATCAGGGCCAAGACATTCCCCTTTATTCTTAGCTGAGAGTTTTTACTATGGATAGGTATTATGTTTTTCAAATACTTTGCATCATCAACTGGTGATGATTTATCAATTTAGATTGTGAGTTTTTTCTTTAATATAATTTAAATATAATATAATGTAATGTAATATAATATAATTAATGTAATATAATAAATATAATATATAAAAATATACAATGTTAATAAAATGTTATGTAATATATTATAATACTTTTATATATAAATTTTGGTGTTTCATCCCTATTCTTCATGTATTATGAGATCTTTTTTCTCTGACTAGATGAAACACTATTCCCAGCCTTGTATATAAAGCTCCAGGAATTATTTGGTCTAATGGTTTCCAGTTCTTATTTCTGCTGTCTCAGGTAGTTTCATGTCAGGTATGCACAGAGCAGTATTCCACCAAATACTCACTCTCTGGAATTTTCTCTCTATGCAGCTCCCTTTTCTTTGGTATTTTCTTCTATAAATGTTAGGTGCTTTGTCATCGCAAATTTCAGTGTCCTTTTCAACCCAGCCACACTACCAGGCTCTATCTTGGCTTTCCCCTTCCTGTATTGTGGGCTGGAAACTGCCTACAGGTAAGACCATCATAGATCTCTCCTTATTAATTTCCCTTTTCTCTAGGATCAAAGATCTGTACTGCCTAGTGTATAATGTCTGCAAATTAACATTTCATATATTTTGTAATTTTTTTATTTAAGATGAGATGATAAAACTAATTCTGGATACTCTAATGGCCAGAAGCAAAACCCAGCCATTGTCATTCATGTTTTTTATTAAAGAAATTAAATTTAATTATTTTTCAATCTACTTTATTGTTTTTAGAGTCTTTTGCTCTTTACTCATAGATCCCACTTTTGTTTTGTTAGAACAATATATTTGTATTATTTATTTGATCCACTAAAGGTCTGATTCTGCTATGTGTTAATTCTGCTGATTCTCCTTCATGGCGCTTGATTTCCTATATGTCTGGTGACTTTTGAGTATGAGTTCAAATTTCTTGGAAGTTTATCTGGTATGTCCTTAAGGCTTTGATTTAAGATTGGTGTCCCTCAGAATATATAATATGTGAAGTTGCTTCTGCCAGTGGCTATAGTTACTACGAATGTAGGACAAGTTCAAAATAAATTCATGGCTTAAAATTCTTCAGGCATTCCAGATAGAATAGCATGGGTTTGTAAAACTCATTGAGAACCTATAAATATTTGTATTTATAAATTCTTAGGAGAATTACTTTTTTTTCTCTATCAGCACCAAATTTCAAGATAGGTAATTTTTCTTTTTAACTTAGCAATGAGGGTGTAGGTGATAGGAGGTGTAGGGGTTGGGTGTGGGTGGGGAACTAGGAGGTTGTGTGCTAACTATATACTAACCAAGAATATGGTACCCTGCTGAACGGGAGAAGATATTTGCCAATGATACATCTGATAAGGGGTTAATATCCAAAATTTATAAACACTCATACAACTCAACACCAAAAAAAACCAACCCAATTAAAAAACGGGCAGAGGTCATGAAGAGACATTTCTCTAAAGAGAACATACATATGGATAATAGACATATGAAAAGATGCTCCACATCACTCATCATTAGAGAAATGCAAATAAAAATCACAGTGAGATACCACCTCACTCCTATCAGAAAGGCCATTATCAAAAAATAAACAAACAACAAGTGCTGGCGAGGATGTGGAGAAAAGAGAATCCTCATGCTCTGTTGGTGGGACTAAATTGGTGCAGCCACTATGGAAAATAGTACAGAGGTACCTCAAAAAATAAAAAATAGAACTACCTTATGACCCAGCAATTTCACTCCTGGGTATTTATCCAAAAAAAATCCAAAACACTAGTTTGAAAAAATATATGCACCCTATGTTCATTGCAGTGCTATTCACAATAGCCAAGACTTGGAAACAACCAAACTGCCCATCAATAGACAACTGGATTAAAATAAAAAAACAACAAAAAAACCAAACAAACAAACAAACAAAAAAACTGTGGTACATTTATACAATGGAGTATTACTCTGCTATAAAAAAAATGAAATCATACCATTTGCAACAACATGAATGGACCTAGAGAATATTATGCTAAGTGAAATAAGTCAGGCTGAGAAAGACAAATGCCATATGATGTCACTTATATGTGGAATCTAAAGAACAGAATAAACGAGCAAACAAAACAGAAGTAGACTAAGAGATACAGAGAAAATGTATGTAGATGGAAGGGTGGTTGGGAGATGGGGGAGAAGATGAAGGGTTCAGAAAGTACCAATTGGTAATCACAAAATAGTCATTGGTGATGTGAAATACAGTATGGGGAATATATTCAATAACGTTGTAAAGATTATGTAGGGTGCCAGATGGGTACTGGACTTCACAGGGGGATCACTTCATGGACTGTGTAAATGCCTGACCACTGTGCTGTGCACCTGAATCTGAAGTAGAATAGTATTAAATGTCAACTATAATTAAATAAGTATATATATATGTATAATTAAATAAGTATATATATATATATGTATATGTATTTATGTATGTGTGTGTGTGTGTATACTGGGGGTGCCAAAAAATGTATACACATGGCTTGTATTCATCTTTTGTTATCAGTATACATTGAATGTTACAATTTAAATACAGTATTTTCCTTTCTTAAAATGTGTATACATTTTTTTGGCACCCTCTGTTTATAGTCACAGAATGTGGAGCACAGCATAGGAAATATAGTCTGGTATTGTAATAGCTTTATATGATAGGGGTAATAGACTTGGGGGGGTATTATCACTTTGTGAGGGGTGTATTGGGTTGTAGGAAAAGTCATGACGCATGTTTGCAACAGATGGCACTAGTTCATTTTTGGAAGTACTACAGTCATTCGCATCTATGTTATTGCTATGTCATTTAACAGCTGACAGTTCTAGCTTCATTCTGAAAAAAAAATTGAGCGATTTGGTTGAGTTTTGAGGTTTTACAACAAGTTGAAGATGAAAGAACAAACTGTGCATTTTTGCCCCACTGTTTTATTCCATAAAGAAAAGAACACGCATCAAGCTTGTGAAAAGTTGCATAAAGTTGATGGTGACAATGCTCTACAAGAATGTGAGTGCCAATGATGGTTCACGAAATTCTATGCTGGTGATTTTGATTTCAACGACGCTCCTTGGTCAGGGAGGTGCACCGAGGTTGATAACGACAAAATAAAGGCATTGATTGAGTCAAACACACATTACATAACACGAGAGATTGCAGAAACATTGAACTTCCATCATTCAAGCACTCACGGCCACCTGAAGAAGCTGGGATATGTAAGCAAGCTCGATATTTGGGTTCCACATGAACTCAAAGAAGCTCATTGGATGCGCGTATAAACATCGGCAATATGCTCATTAAACGTGAGGAAAATGATCCTTTTTTGAAGCAACTGATAACTGGTGATGAGAAGTGGATTGCTTACAACAATGTGGTGTGCAAACGGTCTTGGTCCCGATGTGATGATTCGCCTCAAACGACATCGAGAGCAGACATTCATCAGAGGAAGGTTATGCTCTCAGTGTGGTGGGATTTTAAAGGTGTCATGTTTTTTGAGCTGCTACCAAGTAACCAAACAATCAATTCGAATGTGTACTGTCCGCAATTGGACAGTTTGAACAAATCCATCATTCAGAAATGTCCAGAGCTTGTTCATTGTAAAGGAGTTGTGTTTCATTGCAACAATGCGAGACCACACACAAGTTTGATCACCCATCAAAAATTATTGGAGCTTGGATGGGATGTTGCCACACCCACCTGACCTTGTGCTGTCAGACTTCCACTTGTTTTGCTCTCTTCAAAACTCCTTGTGTGGTATAACGTTCAATTCAAATGAGGCTGTAAATCAGCACCTTGTTCAATTTTTCGCAAATAAAGACAGGTCCTTCTATGAACGAGGAATTATGAAGCTCACTGAAAGATGGCCAAAAGTTATCGAACAAAATGGGCAATATACCATTGATTGATCTTTGTTCTTTATATAAATACATGACCTCTGAAAAACAGAGACAAAATACGTCATGACTTTTTCGACAATCCAATAAATGTCTAATCATTATGTTTTTTTGTAAACCTGAAACTAATATAAAAAAATAAAAGTTAAAAAAAAAGAATATGGCACCATGTCTTCTCCAGTTTATGTAGGAAAATCATCTATAAGACTTTCCACATTGGTTTGGCTTTGGGGTTTATTTTATGTTTCCCATGATCTGTGAAACCTTGAAAACTAGACATGGAGATTACCTGGGTTTGGCAAATATCTTGAAGGTTAAAACAAAATTTTTACTTAGTTTCTCTCACTTCATTTTTGGCCTCTAATAATCCTTAGTTTTTGTAGTATATCCACAAATTTAACTGATGTTATATACATTGTATCCAACATTTTTAGTTATTTTTAGGGCAGGTTATGTTAGGGTAGCTAGGCTGCCCAACCACCAGGTAAAGAATTTTCATCTACTTTTTGTTGTTTTTTAATTCTCTAGTATACTCATTCTTCTTCCATTTCTTTCAGTGTTATGAGTGTACTTGTATCCCTTATTTTTGTTTTTTTGTTGTCATTGCTGTCATTTTAAGTGGGTTGAAACAGGAAAGGGAAGCAAACATGTGTGCCAAATTCTATAAGCTACAAATTATAAAAAGTCACATTTTAATTACTCTTAAAATGTTCAGTTTCAAAATAGAAGAGAGCAAAAAATTAAAATAATTAATATGAATATCCTTTATTTTTCTTTATTTTGAAATTGAATTTTTTAAAGTGGATTAGTAGAAAAGGGTTTTACATTGGACTGGATATATGAAAGTTTAGAATATCACAGATAATATTATGCTAATATGATTATATATTTTAATATAATAATATAGTTAATTTGTTTTTTCAATAAATCCAGTAATCTTTTTCAGCATGTACTATATGCCATATACTAGACAAAAATATTCACAGAAAGTACGTTACTTAAATTAAGAATTAGAATATTTTGAAATGTATTTAAAGGATAAGAATATTCTCCTATTTTTGAATATCATGCATACTTTAAATATTATCGAGGCTAGTTATATAAATATAGAATTTAAAAAAATGTATTAAGTAAAAATATCTGGATATAATATGAAACTTTTTATTTTGCTATTCTTTTAAAAGCACTGGTAGGGCAGAGATTTCTGGCCTTAGATCAGAACACATATACTAACATTTCATGAAGAAAGGGAAATTTGGATCATATTTATGATATGCCAAATAGTAAAATAAATATACACTAGATAAGAATATTTCTCTGTGGTTTGGCCCACATGGACACATTCCCTGGCCAGTTGACAACTACTCTCTTGGGAATTGTGAACATCGGGAAAAAAATTGTACTATTTGTTTTAGTTTTTTGGTTCTATCAGCTCTAGAATGGGCTTGGCTATAGCTGTAACTATAGCAGCTGTCAGAATTGTTAGCCCTTTAGGAGATAAGACTAGATGGAGAAATTCGAGGGTATTTATTTTGGACTGATATAAACCTGAGTTTAGCAAACATTTGCTCAGATTCTATGGTTTGGGGGACTGTGATCCCTGTCAGTTCCATGGATCCCCTATAGTTCAATTTTCACTAGTGATAAAGTGGACATGTATTCTGTTAGAAAGACAAGGAAGAAATAAATCTTCAAAAAAGTATCCCTTTTTTAAATTTGCACCACTGTAACAGTGGTCTGACTCAAGACTAATATTCAATACACTTAACTCTTACTGTTGAAATTGAAAGGCATCTCAAATTATGGAAAAAACCTTGAAAATCCAGCTGGCTAATCTTTGAGCATCTTTAATCATCTGTCCCAGTTGTTGGCTATCTCAATGACTAGAATAAATTTCCTGTGGAAAATTTTTCTACACCAGCTGATAACAGTACAGATCCATAAACAGAATTAAATGTTCTTGTCCATTCAATTTGATTGTTGTTTTTCAAGACATAAACTCAAAGCTAAGATTTTTACAGTGAATATTTAAGGATTGTACCGCAACAGGAAGTTCTATTCCTGAAATTACATTGTGAAATCAGCATGGAATCTTTCCAACAGTTTCTTGGTTATTTCTCATAGAAACACTATGTATAGTTGGTGAATTATAAAAGTAATGTGTAACATGCTTCATTTTATTACTACTATGCGAGTATTAGAATCAGTATCAGGCTATTATGTATAGCTTCTTAACAATGAATTTAAGATAGCAACTTGAAAATATTATGTCTATTAGAAGACGATGCAAAAAAAAATTGACTGCCTTATAGACTAATAGAATGTCTTTAGTACTTTTTATATATTGGGTTGTCAGAAAAGTCATGATGCATTTTCACAATGAGAAACATAGAAAAAATATGTCATGACTTTTCCAATTTAAGACATGGACCAAGGAAGGTAGAGTTCCATTGTTATAAAAAATTATTAGCATAAAAGACACCTTGATTATTTTCATAAAACAGTAGTCTAAGGTAATGTTCAAAATAATCTCTTCATATTTTGAAAGATGGCATCATACACATAGTTGCAATACACTGCATTGCAATTAATAAAATAAAAAATGTATTAATGGGTTCATGTTTAATCATCTACAGTTTTCTGTGCATTATAGCAAGCTCAAGGTTATCCTTTTACTCATTTCACCCTTAGTTTTATTCCTAGATACTTTCATAAGAGCAGAAAAAAGTTCGAGTTGAGTTAAAACTGATATACAGTGGGTTGTATTTAGTTCTAGATATGCCCATGGGAATGTCTTACTCTAAATTCTCTCATAAAATCCTATATTCTCACTAATACAGCACTTATGTTCAACTTAATTTTTATTTTTCTGTTTGTATATTTTCTTCATATTCTAAACTTTAAGAATACAGGACCAGACTTGTCTGGTTCACATCATATACCTGGTACTTATCAGAGTTTCTCTCAGAATAAGCTTTCCATAAATATTTATTCAATGGATAATTGATTTCATAAATTACTTCTTGGTTTGAAAGAAAGTTTAACATTTTTATGCTAATGTATAAACTCAGAATACTCTTCTCCCATAAATTGGCTAAGAGAAACAGAAAAATATTCAAGAGAAAATACAGGTATACATGATTTTTAAGCTTACAGCTACTTACACTCTCACCTACAAAGTTTGTTTTTATTTCTTTAGGCTCTGGGTGTACTTACTCAACCTTATTTTTGTAGTTGTGCTAGGCTGATTCTCATGACTATAGATGGAGCTAAAATTAAGTAGGAATTGGAAGAACAGAAGAGAAAAACTGGATGTGCTGGATGTGTGCCATCAGTCTTCATCCTTCACTAACCATGTAGACAATTTTCCAAGACTGTGGCAATATAGGTCTCCTTAGAAATAACTGATGAGAGAGAGGGACAAAGAATATAAGCCAAACGTCCTGTAAATCCAGAAGCAAAACCCCTTTGATTCAAACAGATGTTGTTATGATATCCTGTACCTGGCTTCATAAAATTCTCTAACGTAAACACATAATTCAGGCACAGGATACCTCTGGAAACTTTGTCAGTTGTTCAGCTTTTAAATGTCTTTGTGAGAGGTTTGAAATGATTGGCACTGAATATCATAGTTTTTGTAAGTGACTTCATGGTCAAGTGTAACATCATATACATGGTTTATTTCAAATGGATATTTTTTCTATACCTTAGTATTTTCTTAAACTTTCACTGATAATAATACAGGTTTTCTGTGCTACCTAAAAGTAGAGTATTCCTAAGAAAGCTTTTGTAAGCCGAAATGGCTTAACACGAAGGAGCAATTACCATTAATATATATGGAAAAATTGTGAGCATCCCTAAACCCAAATAATAACCTACCAAATCATACCAAATAAAATAGAAAACCTAAAATAACATTAACATATAGTAAAAGCAGAGATGGTATGATAAATACAGAGCCTGTATAATATGTGAAACTTATTAAAAAGACTTATTTCTCTGTAAGTTTATGATAATTGAACACCAGGCTTTGTACACCCATCAATCACTGAAGCTGCATCCTTCCCTTGCATCCATTGCTGGATGCTGACTAAAAGAGACCCCTGTGTTGTAGCCACCAAGCAAAACCAAACCATCAGAGGCATCTCAGGTACTTGCTCATCATAGGCAACTTGATTTTTTCACATGGATGATGACACCCTCAATGAAACAATTCCAAGTCATTCAAGTAAGTGAATTGAACTAAGATGTTTTGAAAGAAATGCAATTTCTAGGGGGACATTGCTTTTACAAGCATAGATTTTAAAGCCCTTTTAACTAGGACAGCATGGGAAAATCTCTTAAAACTGCACTTTTCTTTTTTTAAAAGAGGCATTATGACCACTTTTAATTTTATGATGTTAAAGATTATACAAATGTGATCTTAGGCAATGTTGTAACTTCAGTTCAGAGGAATTCAGATCACAGTCTCCTTTTTCCTCTATTTCCTTTCATGTATCATTGAATGGAGAAAGGAAACAGGAATTATTAAAAGCAATGAGTGGCTTCTATGCATTCTCTTATACACAGGACTATGAATAAAACGAACCTGCTAGGTGCCCAAGTCAGTGGTTCTTGACGTATCTTTTAAAGTGTTTTCCACATTATGACTACCCACACTCTTCTTAGAATTATGCCCTAGACATTCCTTAGGTTCCAAGAGTGGCTAATATACCCAAGAAGAAAAGGTCCCTCAAGTTCTTCCTTTTTAAATTTCCACATTTCCACCCCTCTGCTGGTGAAGCTTCTGGAGAGGTCTCGGTGAATCAGTGACCATTGTCAGCCTTCATATATTTTAGCAGTACACCAAATTTAAAAATCTCTTCAACGCACATAAAACAATTAGGTTGTACCCATTTTGTGGCTGTTTAAAATGATTACTACTTGTTCTGGTTAATGAAAAATTTTAAAGTAGGCAGAAGGTTTTTGGTTTTTTTCATTTCTGAAGTAATTGCCTGATAAAATGAGAGTAACTCTCAAAAAACCCCCACAAAAAACCAAAAAACATTTATTGTGGTTTCATTGGAATTTCTTGAAATGTGAAGTAATGTCCTCATGGTCAATAATTGTTTCAATGACAAAAATGAAGAATGCTAGAGTAAAGCATGACAAGTTTATATTAAGCTATCGGGAGCCTTGGAACCAAGGGTGCGCACACTGTGTGGGTAGGTTTTCATATCAATTAAGAATTGTATTTTGCTACTACAAGCTGCTGACAAGCTGCTGACTAGAGTAATTTATTTGTGGTTTTATTTTTGTCAATAAAAATATGGAGAAAGGCATTTACTGATATCTGTTCAATAAAACAAGCATGTCAGGAATTCTGGGACAAATCTCTTATCCTTCTATTAATGGTCCCCAAATGGCTGCTGGACCTCAAGACACTGACCATGTTTTGGGAAAGTAAGAAAAGAAGGGAGGGAGTGTAAAAGGGCAGCTGTCAGCTTAATAAACATTTCTAGAAGTCTCATCCAACTGTTTATTCCATCTTGATATGCTTACATAGTATTGACCATCCTCTGAGCAAGTGAGGCTGAGGAATGTATTTTTAACTGAGTAAATTGCCTCCCCCTATCCTCTGTTACGTTGGAAAGCATTAAAAACATGGGCATTATGCAGGTAGTGAAGAGTGACTATCACATACATGTGACATTTCAGTTGCATCTCATACGTGCTCCTCTTGGGAGTTAATTACACAAAGCGAAAGAGAAAAGATAAAACTTAATCCATCAACCACTCTTGTTATAGGAACCTGATTTTCATCTCCCATTGTTCATGGAGCAACAGTTGGGCCACAGTTATCTGGGAGTAAAAACGGGATTGTGAGGGGGAAGCTCCAGTATAGGACAGACACTTGTCCTATCAAATGTTGTCCATCAACATTTGATGTCTCCATTGTTTAAGACCAACCTCAAAAGTCCATGGCATGTAATAAATAACTTTAAATTTTTATGTCACATAAACTTTAGCCCTTTTTACAACCAGTCTGATATATTAGTTTTCTAGAACTGCCATAGCAAAGTACCACACACTATGTGGCTTAAAAATTAAAAATGTTTTGCCTCACAGATCTGGAGGCTAGGAGCCCAAGATCAAGATGTCAGTAGGGCTGGTTGGTTGAGAAGGAACATCTGCCCATGCCTCTCTCCTAACTCCTGGGGGTTTCCGGGCAATCTTTGATATTCCTTGAAGTAGATGCATCACCCCAATCTCAGACTACATGATGAGATAAAACCCTACAGCTTTAATCTTTATACAATGTCTAGCTCTGTCCAATTGTCCCCTTTTTATGAAGATGCCAGTCATATTGAATTAGGGACCTAATGACTTCACTTTAACTTGGCTACTTCTGCAAAGATCCCATGTGCAATTATGACAACATTCTGAGGTGCTCGGGGTTTAGGACTTCAACATAGTTTTGAGGTTGAACATATAATTCAACCTATAAGAGCTGGTATGCAAATTAATAGTCAGAAAATGAACCTGTAGCATCCACATTACAACAACCTCTTTCTTTTTCCTCCATTTTAAGGGAAATACTAGATTATAGAGGTATTTCAGAATTTTTAAGGGCCTACTCAATAGCATACATTAGAAATATTGCTTTTAGTACATTATCACAAAAATATAGGATGTTTCTCGATCACAGTTGGATTGCTCTTGAATCTGATGTACATATTTACTTCACATTATGACTGCTTTACCACTTTCACCATAACATCTCACTTTTCTCAGAAATGACATATTTTACATACTATAAAAATTTCTAATAAAAGAATATCATATAGAACAAATTCAAATTGAGCTTCACCTTTAGATGAAGCAAAACACTTTTGCTCTGAGTTAGTAGATCAGGTAAGCAAAAGGACATAGTAAAATGTTCTGAATCTTCTGTCTGTTTTGTACAAGTGTTTTCCATGTATTTTGAACTGTTCTCAGGTTTAGCCTGTATTTTGTCATAGTCTCAAGGAAAATTCTTCTCCAATGGGTTGAATTGTGTTCACTGAAAAGATAAGTTTCAAGTCCTAAACTCTGTTACCTGTGAATAGGACCTTTTTTTGGAAATAGGGTCTTTGCAGATGTAATCACAGTACAATGAGCTCATATGGAGGGTGGGTAGTCATCCAGTGCCTGACGTCTTTATAAGAGAGAAATTTGGCCCCAGAGACACAGAGGAAGAACACCATGTGGAAACACATTGGAATGATGCATCTATAATACAAGTCGAAGAAAGCTAAGGATTGCCAGCAATCACCAGGAGCTAGGAAAGAGGCACAGAACAAACAGATTCTCCACCAGAGCTTCCAGACATTTTGCCAAGGCTTTTGGACTTGATTTTGAACTTTTGGCTTTCAAACCATGAAAGAATAAATTTCTGTTGTTTCAAGCCACACTTGTGATAAGTTGTTAAGGCAGCCCTAAAAACTAATATATACAACACATCCAATTTTGATATCAAATGCTTGTTTTAGAATAAGCACCAACTGCTACCCCTTATCCAATATCTCCATTCTTTGGTTAATGTAATAAACTTCATTACAATTTATGTTTACTCTGTATTTTACTTCCATACTTTTATTATTTATATAAACTTGTTTCTATTGTTGACTTGATACATATTATGTACCAATCTATGAAAACTGAGTATTTCGGATTGGGTTAATATATCTCATAATTTCCCTTTAAAATTGATGGATTTTGTTTTGAATGTATGGCTTTTTATTTTAGGGCAAGGGCTTCAGGAACAAAATTAAAATCATTAATAGAGTTTACTATGTTGTGTATAGGCTTTACTGTGACAGTCACACCAGAGTAAAAAAAAAAAGTGTTTTTAGAAAGAATACACTAAGCGGGTGTGTTGTTTTCTTGGAAGAATAGTAATGTATTGTTAGACACCCTTCTAGTTATTCACATAATTTAAAAATATACATATATATAGAGAGAAGAAGCACATGAATTTGTCAGGGAAAGAAAAGCAACGCAGGAAATGAAGCAGGGAATTACAGAACAGAAGCATTTGGGAAGAGCAAAGTGAGTAGTAGGTGAGGAGTGTATTTTTATTATTGTTCCTGCTGTCTGACACTTTGTCAGTCATTAGCTCTGTTTATCAGATTGCTGTATAATTTATCAAATTAATTATATTTAGACTTCATATTTAATTGCTAATTTGTTATTTTAAATATAATAGCTAATCCCTTCACACCCTTCATATCTGAGAAGATATTGCTGTGTCAAATAGTATACTGACCACAGAAATTCTGTGACCTGACATCCCTCGCCAATCCCTGTACTGTGGCGCTCCCTTATCATACTTCTTTCCATTACACTTATCACCTTCTATCAAGATTTGTAATTTACTTGTTATCTTTGTTTTGGTCTGCTTTCACTACCCCAGAATGGAAGCTCCTTGAACTCAGATATCTTCGTCACTGATGAGTCAGTCCCATGAACCTAAGACTGTCTGGCATATAATAGGTGCTGAACAGTGTGTGTGTGTGTTAATGAATGAGTGTACTGTCTTTAAAATTAATCTGTTGGGGCATTTTCAGGGCTTTTAAAATCATTTTCCTTATATTTTATATATATATATATATATGTATATGTATATATCTGTGATAGTTGTATATTACACTAGGAATTTGTTGGCTTGTGTGTTCCATCACATGACGTGGAATTATGTATGTTTAAAGAGGAGTCACCATTGCTTGACCTGTCGTTTGCCTCCTGAAATGTCTCTATAACATAGTTGAGTAAGATGTTAACAAATCCCAATGAAACACATCTGCTCTACTCTTGTCTCCAACTCATGGTCTCTTCAAACTTTTAAAACTGTCATAGATTACTGGAAACACAACTGCATTTGAAATTAGTTCAATAAAACAGTAGTTGCAGATGCTCCATTAAGGGTTGAAAAACAAAATTGTCAGCCAAAGAAAATGGCTTGTAAATGTCTGGCCATCACTCCAATGCTGCAGAAGTAAGTTTTCTGGCAAGGAGGGAAGTGGGGCTCCCTTCTTGCTGACACATAAATGACTAAATTGGAGAGATTTCTTCGTCTGTCTGCTAACCAGTGGTGTGGATACGTAACTGGATGCTGGTATCGCAGTGCAGTTGTAGGTGAAAATCCAGGAGGTGATGAAAGACGATCTATGGTAATAGAATTGGAGGAACTCAGGGGATTGGATCAACCAGGTATAGTCTTGCTGCTCCCTCTTTCTCATTTGTATCAGCATTTTTTTTCATACAATCTAGAAAGTATAGGGCAATGCTTTCCAGTTTAATTGATGGCTAGGTCTGGCATAAGTGATTCCACATGGTGGTTGACAAATGACTCTTGGGTTAACCCCTCCTCTTATGCAAGAAATAGACAAATAAATCTAGCAGAATTTTCTTTTTTCACGAAAACTATCACTTGGGCATCCATTTATCTAAGATGAAATTTTAAATATTTCATACACTGATGAAACCTTCTGTTCTTGGCTTTGGGGGAAAGTGGAATATCATAAATAGAATTTTCTTACATTCCCAGCCATTTGGGTTGATAGATGGCTGGAAGAAAAGCAGCATCCTGAGTTTTTCGGAGGCATGTCTATGCTTAGGTCAGATTATATGGTGACTTGCAGTGTAACTATACTCGTATCTCTTTACACAAGAAAAATTTCTTTTAAATAATAATATCAATGTGGGGTTGCTCAAGGGATTTGATAGAAAGACTGAGAATATGGTGGTGCTAATATGTGCTCAAAAGGTAAAAAATTCTCAGCTAGGGAATGGTTCAATATGCTCATTCATCACATTCCACTTTTGCTCATGTAAAACAAAAACATACAACTAAATGTAAGTTCAACTACTGTACCTGCACAGACTTACACCAAAAAATGTGCCAGCCTGCTGCTGACAATTCACAGGATTCACCCTGATATGATCTTTATTTTATAGATATTTCTGATTGTGTTGTTCCCAAAATTCATGGGCAGAAATAAGGTGAATGCCAATGTCCATATCTGTAGTGTACATGATACATTTCACCTAAAAATCACCATGTATTATGAAGTAAAATAGTATGAACTTATTAAGAATCAAAGACAATCAAAGGAAACCAAGTCAAAGCTTTCTTCAACCTATTAGGTAGGCTGGATTTAGAGTTGGCAACATTCTTAGAAAACTCAGTTTAGGATTCCCAGGCTGTGATCTAAGACAAGGACAACTGATGCTCATACACATCATTTAAGCCAAGTGGTAGGATGATATACTGCATCCATGCCATTTCCATGAATGAATGGGCCTTTCTGGCTTGGTTTCTCAATGCTGGAGAAGACATCACACATTCTTTGGAAGTTGAGTCCAAACCAAAACTCCAATAGGTCAGTCTCCTGTCCTGTCTCTGTGTGGTCCTGGGTGACCCAGTTTAGCTTGAAGGAGTCCTGGGAAATTTGATATGGCTAAATCCAGCAAGTGCTACTTCTGGGTGGTCCTTAGCAGTTAATAGAACTTTGGTTATGGAGCCATCATAAGAGATTCAGAGAAGTCCAAGAATCTAGGCCTGGACAAGGTCCAATGTATTAAAAATGATAATTACTCCTGAGAATATCAATATAATACATTGGAAGGACAAGAGTAGTCCTGGGAGAGTGTACAGATTCTTGCCAAACACACCTCACCAACTCTGCTGCCAAGAGTTGGCGTCTTCCAAGGCCCTACTCAAGGCATCATGTTTTCAGAATGAGCAACAACTGGGATGCATCAAGGCAGGTGGTCAGAACTTTCCAGGAATTTCCTTATGGCTAGGAAGACGCAAAAAATTTGCTTTTATTTACTTTAATCCAATGATTTCTCTAAATAGTATCAGCCCTCAATTACATATGCATTAATTAAAGGGAACTGAGGTGTGGCTAATATAGAAATCATTTATATTTTACTATATAAAATAATGTGTAGTGGAAAGAGCATGTGCTTTGGAGACAGCCATGCCTGAGTTCCAATACGCACTCCACCATTTCCTGGCAGACAGACTGGCTGAGAGACTTGGGGCATTATCCCAAGAGGTAGTACATGCAGAAAACATCAAGGAATATTCAAAAGTGTTCAGATATATTTCTACATTTCAATCTTTTAAGAAAAGTAACAATATTTCAAGGGTAAAAGAGTTCAGTGGCTATATCATGGGGTTTAGGGTAAGAAAGATTTGGGTTCACATTGAGTGACGATGAGCATTTTCTCAACTTCTCCCTGAAACAGGGTTCTTCATATATAAACAAAGTCAATATTATCTACCTTGTGGCAAAGTTACAAGGTCTAAATAAGATGTAAAGTGCCTACCATGGTGCCTGGCACATTCTAAGTGCTAAATCAATGTTATCTGATATTCCTTCTATTCCCCACATTATGGTCTCCCATAGCTATTTGGGTCCTCTAATGGCAATACAATATTTAGCAGATAAAGTGTGGGTCTGGACCATTCTGCCCTTGGCATGGAGTCTAGAATATAGAAGTCCAGGACAAGGACCAGGAGACAGAAGATACCAAGATGATCTGTACATCTTGAGGCACAGCCTAATTAGGCCCCAGTGAGGGTTCTTGGTTTTTACAATCCCCATGGACATAGTCCTCAGCAGAGACGTGGGAGCAGGCAGTCTTTTGATGGTACCTTGATAAGAATTTGACCACTTTCTAGCTGCCTCTCTCCTGGCCCAAAACTCCAAACCATTGAGTTCTTCACCATTCAGGAGATTAATACCATAGAAAGTAAACCCCAAGTTTGCTCCTGAGCTCTAGTTAGCAGCATGGGATACTACCACTTCTCAGGGGACCAGCAGGCAAGGAGGACACAAAACAAAGGACTCAGAACAGGCTTCTTATAAAATAGAGCTTCTGGAGGAGCAGGGGCTATTTGAATTAACACTGTAAGAATAAGACATTTGTAATGCAGTGTCTGTGTGAACATATAACTGTTTTCCTTGAATTGCAGACATTATTTTAAATATCAGCAAATTAAGTGAGAGTGAGGATAATCTTGCTAAGATATGAAAGATCAAGTGGAAGAAATATCTTAAAGCACAGAGCAAAAATATAGATGAAAACATGAGGAAAAAAAGACGAGCAAAAGTGAGGGATACAAAAGATTAAAGGGTCTTCTTAGGAAAACTAGATGGCACCTTGTTTTCACATCTCAGTAGAAAATGTGCATGTAATTTCAGACTCGTATATATCAAATTCTTTGAGCGCTTAAGTTGAATGTGTAACAATCATTTCAAATTTAATGTCTAAAACTAAACTTCTGATCTTTCCTTACCCAGTTTTCTTTCATGGCCTTCCATGTCTTAGTTAATGGAAACTCCATCCTTTAATTGCTCAAGTAAAAAATCCGAGTTGTCTTTGACTCCTCTTTCGTTCACACTCCACATATGAGTTATCAACACATTTTATCAGCTATCTCTATGCTGAATTTGGTGACCCCTAACACACCCACTCCTGGTGTCCCGATCAAAATCACCATCATCTCTCACTCACATAATTTCAGTACTCAACCAATTAGTCTCCCTTTCCATCTTCTCAACAACCAGAGGAATCCTGTTAAAAAATTAACCCTTCGATAGCTTTCCTTTCACTCAGAGTAAGAAAGCAAAATGCCGGCCGTGACTCCTAGGGCCTCACGTGATCTGCTCCTACTTTCGATTCCCACCTGTGCCCCTGCCCATAACTTGGTGACCTCACTTTAATTATGTCTCAATTATTTCTCACTTTGCTTTAACCCCGTTGGTTTCCTTGTTTCTTAAACATACCAGGTATTCTTCCTCCTTTTTCTGGAATTTTCTTTCTCCCCGATAGTTATATGCCCGCCCCTCTTCCCTCGTTTAACCTACTTGAAATTACAAACATCGTCTGCTTTATGTGTCTCCATAGTAATAATCACTATTAACATAATACTATATTTTACATGTTAACCTTGTTTGCTCCCTGTCTCCCATCCCCACCATACCCCAAAAAGTAAAACTTCATTACTGTAGGAATTTATTGTCTGATTTGTTCACTGTTGCGTCTTCAGCAACTACAAGAAAACCCAGTATATAGAGTTGGCTGAAGGTAGCTGATTGTGGCAGAAGTGGCCAGTGCCTGATGGGTTATTTCTGCAGTGGTGTTCTGGCGCTCAGTCCCACAGACCCTCTTGGAGCCTGCTGTACTGCCTTGCCAAATTTTGGTGCATGCTAATTAAATTCCTCCTTTTGCTGCTTAAAATTGCTTGAGTAAGTTCAATTTTCTGAGACTTGACTGTTGTTGTAATGTAGAGAGGAATTATTGGGGAAGAGCTGTGCAGTGAGTCCACATTATAAAGGCAGAGGGTGGGGATTGCTTCGTTCTTTGCTTCAGATCTAAAGGGAAGGGCTTTAAAGAGAACACCGAGAGCCTAATTAAGTCTATGGCAGACTGGAGGACGCACAGTAACCTGGTGTCTGGACTCCGACTTGTTTCATCTAAAGGTCACAAATGAGTGATTGGCCAGCAGCTGATAGATGAGCCAAGGAGAAGAGGAGGCTGAGAGTAACGCTCAGAGGTTGTCAAGGCCAAGGACACCGGAGTGATTTCGCACACACCATATACGGGCCATGCATGAGAGAACGCCTGCACGGGATCCTATCTGCAGGTATCGGGACTCTCTGAGGGGCAACGTGATCTCAAGGGAGAGACGCTATAGAGGCCCAGACCCTGGAAGGTTCTTAATGACTTGGAAGGGAGTGATCAACCAGCCAAATGAGAGCCACTCCCCTATAGATGGAAGGTTTCTGAGGAGTCTAAGAAATCCTCTGAGAGAGAAGGAGGCCCTTTTCTATCTTCAGAATTCAAAGATGACCACTTACGTTCCTAACCGTGTCAGTCAAGCAAGAATTTTCTGGTTCTCTTTGCAACCTTCCACTCCTGACCACCACCAACAAACACAGTTGTCGTCACCTTTTACCAAATACCGTTACTGCCCTGTCTCTCCTCTCTTCCCCATAGAAGGCCCTAACTGGGGGACTGAGTTTTGACCACTAAAAGGGAGTAGACTTCCTGATTGAGCTGTATTTGGAGACTCAAGGTAACAATAGAATTTTTTATTATTTATAAGTGACAAATATTTTATAATAACAATTCAATTAGAAATGTTACATAAAAAGTTTGCCATAACATTATAACTATGCAGATTTTACAGATCACTCTTTTGGTTAACTAACCACACTGGAAGGAAAAGTGAAATTTGAGAAGAAAAAGAAGCTTGACTAAGAGAATACAAAGGAGCAAAATATGCAAGAATGGGAATGAGATAAGAGACATACCTACCGATGTGACTAAAATAGTAATAAAATAATAAAGTATATCTACAACAATTTTATGGTAACATATCTGAAAACTAGACATACATGACACAGATGCTTCTCTAACATAATTAAAATTTCTAAAATTATCCCGAGACAATAAAAAACTTAAATAAGCCAATAATCATAAAAGTGATTCAGAAGGTTAAAAATCTGCCATTAATAAAAGCCACTAAGACCACAGATTTTTCACAGCTGGGTTCTATCAAATCTTTTAAAAAACAAATAATTTCCATGTTATTTAAGCTACTACAATCCACTGAAAAAATCCTTAATATAAAAACTTATGAAGTTAATATAAAAAACAAATGTAGCCCAATCTTACATGTAAATGCAGATGCAAAGATCTGTATAAAATAGATCTTTTTAATATTCAGAAATTTACCAGAATAACTATTTACATCAATCAATAAAAAAAATCAAAACCATATATCATTACATTCTGAAAAAAGTATATAAATTAATAGGAATAAAAGTAAATTACACAATATGAAAAAATAATTTCCCTCAAACCAAAACTAATTATCATTGTAAATTACCAAACTTTCACTGCAATTAATATAGAACATGAGAAGGGACTTCTGCTACCATTGCTTTGGAATAGGCATTTTAAAAAAATTGAAGTCAAAACTAATTCTGAAAAATAACAGTTGTTTCCTAATGACAATATTGTATATCCAGAAATCCCAAGATTCTAATTAAAATAAAAATGAATGAAAAAACCTTGAATAAGAGAGTTTGTTAAGATAGAAACAAAATAAATATGTAAAGATCAACAACACCTTTTGTCTATGTTTCTGCAACCAAAATGGCAATAAAAATTGAAAAAAAATCTACTACTTACAATAAACAACCAATATTTTTATCAATAATTTAAAAAATAAAATGCAGGACATATGTGAAAATATCTGGGAATCTTATTGAAGTACGTACAACAATATTTGAACTGTGGAATAACCCTGTGATCTTGGATGGGAAGAATTAATGCAGAAAAACAAATACCAATTATTCAAAACTATTCTATAAATGTGAGACACTTCTAAATAGAACTTCATCAAGATTGATTTTAGAATTGGATACAATGAGATAAAAGTTCACTTAGAAAAATATATGTCTGAGAACAGCCAAGAAAAGTTTGCTAAAGAAGAATGAGAAGCTGGGAAAATTGCTTTACACATTATTCATCAGACTATCAAGTCACTATAATAAAGTCAATATGGTATAGGCCATATGAACCCATAAAAAATAGAGAATCTAGAAAACTGATGTCTGTGTATTAAAATTTCATGTATGGCAATGTTAGTGTTTCTATTCAGTGGGAAAAGATAGACTTTTAATGAATTACTATTAATTATTTATCCAGAAGGAAATTAAGTTGCATCCATTCTCACTACATGTGCTGTTCAATAATGTAGCCACTAGCCACATGTGCTATTAAAGTTAAATTTTAAAGTAATTAAAAATAAATGTAAAGATTATGTTTTTCAGCTGCATTAGCCCTGTTTTTTTAAATTTTTCTTTTTTTTAATTAAAATGTATTGGGGTGACAATGGTTAGTAAAATTACACAGGTGTTAAGTGTACAATTCTGTAATACATCATCTACATATCACATTGTGTGTTCACTATCTAGAGTCAGTTCTCCTCCCATCACCATATGGTAAATGGGGTCAAATATATAGCCATGTTTTGAAGTGTGGCTAGTGTCTACTTTATTAGGAAGTACAGATTATAGAAGGTTTCCAATAGCACTGAGACATATCTCTCTCTCTCTCTCTCTCTGTCTCTCTCTCTCTCTCTCTCTCTCTCTCCATATATATATACTTACACATATATTATTTATAGATATTCTTATAAATAAAACCTAAGAAATATGAATATATATATATATATATATATATATATATGCATTTAATTATTCCCAATAGATTTAAAATTTAAATGTAAAACATTTAGAAGAAAATGTTCAAGGCTATATATGCATGTATAATATAGGGATTGAGGGAACTTTATAACATTACCAGAAACCCAGAAAAAATTATAACTTTTGTATAGATAGATAGATAGATACCAGTATCAGTTAGGATTCTTGGTTGAAATTAAAAAAAACATGTATTCTAGGTATATGTTGCAGACAAATTTGGAAGGGAAAATGCCTAAGCCACACTGAGGGACTCTTTTTGAGAAGACACCATTGCTGCTTCTGTAGGCCTTCATTACCACAGCTCACTGTCTTGCCTTGATTATTTCCAAGTTGAAGTTATGTGCAGTTGATCTGATAGGAAGTGCTGGGCATATTCTCGTGCCCTAGCTGCAAGGGAGCCTGGGAAAGCACGTTTACACTTTCTAGGTTAGTGGATGGGACTCATAAGTGGGAAAATCTCCACATATAGAAAGGTATTAATAGTTCCTGGACAGCCATAAGCGTAACAAATGTCCACTACACTAACATAAATAAAGTCAGCAGATAAATGATAGAATTCGGGAAAAAAATATAAAAGGTATGCAACTCAGATGAAGATGAATGTTTAATGTCTAAAATATAGAAAGAAAACTTACAAATTGTAAAGAAAAAGACAAACTACTTAATAGAAAAGTATATCAAGGATACAAAGAGGGAATTCACAGAGGAATAAACTCAAATTTCCTATACTTAATATAAAGATATATCACTTTACTATAGCAGACTGACTGACAAAATTTAAAAATTTCAATAACCTACTGCTGGTGGGCTGTGATGAAAATGGTATATTCTTTGCTACTAAAATTATAAATTATTCTAACCTTTTTGGAAAATAATTTAACAATGTCTATAAAATTTAAAATAACCATAGACTTAGTAGCAACCCCATTCCGTATAAGTAAAAACATCACTATATAAAAATATAGATACAAGGATGCTTATTGTGCTTTTTCTGTAGAGGCTAAAGACTTAAAGAATTGAATGGTCTTCAGTTGAAAAAAATTATGATACATTCATACTATGCATTATTAAAAAGCAACTACAATGTCATTTATCTTGAAATGATATTGACAATGTGTTGTTGAAGTGACAAAAGCAAGATGCAGAGAAACAAATAGAACAACACAAACATACTAAAAGAAACTGAAGACATTAAGTTTTCAATATGAATCACAATGGGTTGTCGATGTGAACAAGAGTGAATTGATGCAGGCAGAGAAGAGGAACAGAGAAGTAGAGAGACAAACAATGCAAAAGAAGAGTTGCAAATTAAAAACATATCCAATATTTCACTCATATAAAACTACTTCCATGTAATATGTGTACCTGCTTCAAAAGAAACTGTAAAAAAGTTTAATCTAGGTCTCTAGGCTTTAGAAATATAAAATAAAAAACACTGTTAGGCGTAAAATTATTTCACATAGTATATATGTAGAGAATGATTCCATTAAAAACAAACGTGTGTGTTTGCATGTATTTATACCAGCAAGAAGATAGGTACACACCAGTCTATTAATACTAGTTTCCTCAGAAAGAGTAGAAATGGAGAACAAAGGGTGGTTTTCCTTATCATAGTAATCTTAATTAATTTTGAAATTTAAAAATCATTTATAAAGAAAAAATAAAAATATATATGTGGATATCCTAGAATGTGTTATAAAAGGAATAAGCTGTATTATAATTCTGAGAATCAATGGAGACCATCAATTGAGAGAGGTGGTTTGGAAAAGCCTCTGAGAAGTTTCTGAGCTGAGACTTGAAGGATTCCAATGCTCTTTATTGTGGAGATCAAGACCAAGAACATTCTGAGCAGAGTCCACAGGGCTGATTGTTTGAAGGGCAGGAAGGAAGTCAGGAGCCTGCTGTGTCAGGGGCAAACGGATAGGTTATGTGAGGTCAGGTCAGAGAGGCAGGGCCTTGTAGGCCACTGATAAAAAAAAGTTTGGGTTGTAACCACTTATAGCCAGCAAACAAGATAAGCACATGACTGTAAAATCCTTTATAGCAACTTCACATTGCTGAGGCTCCAGCACTTGATCACTGGACTCAGCTCAGCTGATTTCAAATTTTTGCATTGCATCTCACGTTGCAAATTGCTTCAGTCTGTGGTGGATTAGAAAAAACAAAACACCTAAAACAAACTCATTCTCTCCACAGGTTGGTAGAGAAGCACTATTGTAAGACTTGGAGAGAACATTGGTTGCTATCCTTGGATTAGTGGAAAGCCATTGAAATGTTTTATGAAGAAATGAGTCATTATATGTTTTACAAAAGAATGATCTAGTTTTTAAACTAGTTATCCCAGCTTTCATTGTGCAGAATGGGCTGGCAAGAATCTAGGGTTAAAAGGAGAGTAGTGCGGAGACTACTGTGGTGCAGCTAGGAGAAGATGGTAGCTTGGACCACTGGTGGCAGCTGTTCGAGGGGATAGAAAAGGAAGTTATAAGAAGCCATAAATGATTTCTAGTTTTCTTTTTTTTTTTTTTGCCGTAAGAACTAGTATGTTATGACAACATCTATGGAGATAGGGCTGGTGAGAGAAGAAGAGATTGAAGGCAGAAATCAAGAGTCCTGGCTTGGACAAATGTAAGTTAGAAATGTGTATTACAAACCAAAGTGGAACTAAAGCTCATCAGAGAAGTCTGGACTAGGGGCATGGTTTGGGGAGTTAGCAGCATATAGATGTAGGGTAATCAACCATCCTGGTTTGCCCTGGACTGTCCTGGTTTTAGCACTTGGAGGTCCCAAGTCCTGGGAAACCTCTTCATCATTGGCAAACAGAAGCAGCTGATCACCATATGTAGAAGGTGTTTACACTATGGGATTGGATAAGAGCAACCAGGGAGATCACACACAAAAATTGAATCAGGCAAATACTAAGAAGAGCATCTCAGAAAGGATAGCCAGTGAAGTAGGTAGGAGGAAGACAGAAATATGTCAAATATCTAGAAACCAAGGGAAGAGAGAATAAGAATAGAAAAGCAGATTTGGTAAGATGATGGTCACAAGTGACCTGAACAAGAAAAGATTCTTGGGTATAAGGCAAGGGGAGTAGGGAGGGATAGAAGACACAATGTTGTAAATTAAAAAGTGAAGGGCAGGAAACAGGATTAACAGGTGCTTAAAAAGTCATCCCAGGAGCTTCCACAGTGAGGGGGAGCAGAGAAATGGGCAGTTTGAAGAAGCTGGAGAGGGTATAAAAGGGTTGTTGATTGATTCTGTTTTGGGAAGTGAAACTACTATGGGAGTTCAGCAGGTTTGCCAGGAAGTGTTGAGTATCCATATGAAAATTTTAGCATAAGTTTAGTGGTTTAATTCTTCCTGGTTGGTGATTTTCTGTAATTACATTTAGCTTCTCAGGTGCTGGAATGAAAAGCGTTTTAAAATTATTTCAACCAGTGTTTGGGTTTTTTCCATTGGAGGATGCTAAAGAAAAAGGGAGGCAAGCAAGTTAACATAATTAAAAAGGAATTATTTAAATTAGGAAATATGGGCTAAAAGCCAAGTTAAAGGAGGAACAGGAGGGGGTGGCCAGGTGGCTCAGTTGGTTAGAGCAACAAGGTTGCCAGTTCAACTCCTGAATGGGATGGTGGGCGCCCCCCCCCCCTGCAACTAGATTGAAAACAGTGATTGGAACTGGAGCTGAGCTGTACCCTCCACAACTAAGATTGAAGGAAAACAATTTGACTTGGAGCTGATGGGTCCTGGAAAAAACACATTATTCCCTGAAAGAACACAATGTTCCCCAATAAAGTTTAAACAATAAAAGAAGGAACAGGAAACAGAAACAGGTAGGGAGTGAAAAGTGAACCCAATGATTTAGTTTCATTGAAATTGAAGAATTCTTGCAAAATGAGTACTTGAAAATGCAAGCTGAAAGAACAGCAGATGGCAGCCAGGGAAGGGAGTGACTGATTTTAAGATTTCAGGTATGTTGAGTTAGTGCTGATGCTGGGAAGGGATGGAGGACAGGTGATTGGAAGTGAGCAGGGGAAGGATCTGACAGGCCGGCTACAAAGGGTTCATCCATATGACTTTTGAAGTCACCAAGAATGAATGCAGGAATAGGGATGGAGAAGAGCATGTGGAGTCAAGAGCAAATCTGAGGGGAGTGACTGGGTCACTATACGACAGTGAGAGATGTCGTGGGTAGATTAGACTGATGGTGCAATCTTCATACGGGAAAGGAGTGACACACCTTCAACTCCCTACCTTCTGGTCCTGTGGTCTGTAGGATATAATAGAAAAAAAATGTATGTATATATCCTCTGCTTCAGACTGTTGCAAGGAAAATGGTGTCATCAGGACTTAAGATGTTAAAGAGAATATTCAGAGAAGAGTTTGAAGTAATAAGGGAATCTTATGATAACATGCTAGGATTAGCTCCATCATTGGCAGTGCCCAATGCAAAATGGAAATGCAGGACATTGTGTTAAAAAATTATTAAGGATTACAAGATGGTGACAGATAAATGTTCCATCAAGTGTGGGCCTTTCTAAGTACAGGGTCCTGAGTGACTGCACAGGTCGCATGTCCCTGAAGCTAGCTCTACCTATGCTGCTCTTTCTTAGGCCTAGGAAAAAGATTTGAGAGAGAGTGCAGCATCCGATCAGATGAGGGGAATATACTGTACTGATTTGTTTTGTTTGTTTGGATCTACTATGTGCCAGCCATTGTTCTAAATGCTTAATCAATATTATCATTTAATCCTCCTAACAAATGAGGTAGGTGTTATTTCTCCATTTTACAGGTGAGAAACCTGAAGCGCTGGAAATTTCAGGGATTTGCCCAAGATCACAGTACAGGACAGCCTGGTTCTTGGTCTGTGTTCCGAATTGCCCAGCTGGAATACCTCGGGCAGTCCTAGAGATAGTGGTTTGGGAGGTGCAGACTTAGTGCTGACCATGGTAAATGTGAGTGTGAGAGATATAGAATTAGTTCTCCTTAGGTCCCCAGAGGAAGAGAAATGATCAGCAGTAAGGTACTGTTTTCAATACTTAGCATAAGTGCTCTCAGTCATCTCTCACCTACTTTCTAAAAAGGGAAGATACTTCACTTTTTAGGACGTTTCTGGGCATGGATTTTTGCCAAGTTGAAACATAAAGTGGATACAGAAGACGCCCCAGGATATGAGATCGCTTCTTATCGCATGTAGCTAATCCTAGAAACCCACACTTCAAACAAAATGTTATAATCAGAAATAATTGGATTCAATTATTTGATGAAAGTTTAAGAAACATAATTAGGTAAATGAAATCATTATTGATGGAGAAGCCACAAATGGAATTTTAAAAGTCCTCATATGTGTATGAATTTTCACACATGAAAAAAAATGTTTATGTCCCTTGTAAAAATTTGTGATCTGATTTTTAGCACTCTGGTTTGGTTTGGCCCTATACATAAGAACTCTATGATCCTACCATCTACTCCTTGGCGTGTATGCTGACTTGGTTATTTTATTTATGATAAACTGAATCTCAGTTTATTCTTTGTCTCCAGATACTTTCACATTGGTATGTGTGTGTGAGGGATTGGGGGTAAGAAAAGATGCAATTAATTTCAGTCCAACTGATTATTTACCAATGCTTTAAAAAAAGACACAGCTGGTTGCATGATTTATTGGCCTATGTAATCTATGTACTTATTGAAATATGAATTGATTAATGTTCTCTGTCTAAACTTTGCTTTTGTTTTAATGGATTAATTATGATATGAGTTTTGGTCAGTTTGATGTAAGCCTCCTGATTTCTTTAAGGCATTCACTGGAGTATACCATTTCCTTTCCAGCTCTGTGGCGGATGAATGTATATGTTAGCACAGTTGTGTATGGGACACCTTATAATACCACAGCTAGATTAAAAATGAAGAAAATACTGGGGGTGCCAAAAAATATATACACGACTTGTATTCATCTTTTGTTATCAGTATATATCGAGTATTACAATTTTAATACATTTTTCCTTTCTTAAAATGTGTATATGCTTTTTTGGCACCCTCTCTATAGTCAGCCTCTTTCCATTTCACAGCATTCCTGACCAAAAGAAATCTTCAATTAATTATGCTTCTTAGTTAATAAAATATTATATAGATAGTAGAGTATAATAACACAGTAGTGCTACTATATGGACTGTATATTTCTATCATTATTTTGATATCTACTTTATGGAATTTAACTGATTTTATTTTAATGCATAAAGTTTAGTTTAGTTGGTGTCAAGGACTAAATTGTATCCCCTCCAAAATTCACATGCTGAAGCCCTAACCCAATATGAGTATATTTGAAGATAGAGCCTTTACAGAGGCAAGGTTAAAAGAGGTCATAATGGTGGGGTCCTAACCCAATAGGACTGGGGTCCTTATGAGAAGAGGAAGAGACACCAGGGATGCACATGAACAGAGAAAATGCCACGTGAGGACACAGCGGGAAGGTGGCCATCTGTAAGCCAAGTAGAGAGGCCTCATGAGAAACCCATTCTACCTGTGCCTTAACCTTGAACTTCCAGCCTCCAGAACTGTGAGAAAATAATTTTATGTTGTTTAAGCCATCAAGCTGTGATATTTTGTTATGGCAGCCCTAGCACACTATATAATATAGTTGGACACAGCTCTGTGTTTTAAAATTTAGTGCTCAAAATAATTCACAACTATTTGTTTTCAAAACTACTCTTGGGTTGTTGGAAAAGTCATGACACATTTTTGTAATGAAAAACATAGGAAAAATACATGATGACTTTTCCAACAGCCCAATAGTATACATGATTTTACATAAATGTCATTTCGAGACAAAAAATTTAGTTGGGATGAAATTAGAAGTATTTCCCTCTCTCTGAGTGTGACATGTTGATTTATATTTAAAGAGTAAAGATTTTTCACCTTTACAAATAACTTTACTTCAATCTTATTACAAATTTTCATTACAAAATATTTAGGAAATATAGGACAAGAGGGAAAAGTAAAATATCATTTTCTATTCTACCATGTAAAAATAGTCACTGAGAATATTTTAATATTAGTATATCAACATAGCTAGTAATAAAAAGTTGGAAGGATTTACTATACACTAGTTTGTTTCTTGAATTTTAAAATTTACTGCATGGATACTTCAGTGTTATTAAACAGATGTACTATGTACACACACATGCACACCACAATTTTAAAAAACTTTGGCATCAAATCCTATTGCAAGAACTTAGAATAATTAATTTAACCATTCTACTATTTTTGAATAATTAGATTTTCAGATAGTCTCTATGATAAATTGGCAGGTATTTTAAAAATCAACATATGAGTATTGTCAGCTATATCTCTTCTCCTGAAGCCTTCTCTCTAACTTATAAAAAGGAAGCCCGTTCCCTGTTTAGGCAGGTTCCAGGCAGGGGATTTTGCTGTGTTGATCAAGGAAATGGATGAAGTAAAGGACTGTATAAGTCTAAGAAGCTACATTAATTCATTTGAGGAAGAGACATTCAAGGGAAAAAGAGAAAAACAAACAAACTAAAAAACAAACAAACAAAGCCTGAGCTGAAAAGTTGGAGAAAAGAGGCAAGAGATAAGAAATGGCCAGAGCTCAATTTTAGAAAAAAGTTTTAATAAAGAATCAGATATTGGGAGCAGTTGCCATTCTATAATGAGTGGAATTTTAGGGAAGATAAATAAGAAAAGAGGGTTTGGGGACGTTCTTTGTATTAAGACTAGAATTACGCATTAAAAAGTCTTTCAAGAAATAGTAAAACTTAAATTTTTTAGTGTGTTTGAATATTGGATGCTGCTTCCATTAAAATTTTGAAAAGTGGTAAAAAATATCACTTTGTAAACCATAAATAATAGACGATATACAAATTTGCATCTCAATCCTTAAATACACCCATAATTTATTACTAAAGTGCTTGATAAAAAGGGTTTTCAAGATTTAAAGGTTTTAATCTATATTTTCAAATTGCTGTCTAAGAAATGATCTCTATATCCACTGTCACTATTTAGAAGCACTTGTTCCTGTTTTCTTACTGGTTCTTCAACTTTACCAATATGATAAATAATATCAAATTATTATTTTAACTTGCATTTTAATAAATGTATGTGGATATTTTCTTACATTACATATGTATCTTTCTCTAGCTCACGCTATTAAATATTGGATAGTATCTCATAAAATGTATATTTTCCAATAAATACTTTATAAGATTTATAGTACAGTATATTCACTTTTAAGTGACATGCAAAGCTCATGCGTGATGTGATAAAACCTATTTCAGGTAACAGTGCAAATGTAACATTCTAAACTACAAAAATTTGTAGTTAGAAATCGTGGAAAATATTGTTCTTAGTCATTATTCTTTTTTGGAATATGCAGTATTTTTCTCAGCAGTGCCAACTTTCAGATTCAATAAGTACAATATTTAAAAAAATATATATTTCTTTAGAGATAGACATGGTCTGACAGATTCTAAAGCTCTACCTAGTTGTCTTGGAGGCACAGGGATGTCCAACAAAGGGCTCAATCCAAAGCAATGGTGGCCAGGTTCTTGTCTCCACACAAGAATTCAAGAGGGAGACAGATGCAGGAAAGCACAGGGAGTTGACTGAAACAAAAGTACACACTTGAGAGGGAAGTAGGGTGAACTTAGAGATTGAGTCACACCAAGGAAGTCCTGACCATAGAGGTATTTATTCCCTTAAGGGTGGGAATTGGTGACGTCCCATGAACTTGGCTCCTCTGCTTCCTCCCAGTAGGTGGGACCCTCAGTTTCCAGCTTTTTCTTCCTTATTTGGTTCCTCTGGAACTGTCATGGCATCAGGTGCATGATGGGAGTCATAATAACAGCAATGTAAATGAGATTATGATGGCATTATAATTAGCTAAAGGTCAGGTCCTGGTCATAGGGATTGGCCTTGCTGGATGAAACTGGTTTTTGCTTTTCTCCAGCAGCAGGTGCCAGATACAGTCACTTGTTACTTGTGTAACCAGGGAGGCACCTCACATTGTACGCTGGAGGGAGTGGCCAATTTCTTCTGCTACTTACCCTGTCTCCCTTTCACAGAAAATTGATGATTAGGCAAACTCATTTATATTTTAAGTTTTTCTTATTTCCTCTGTAGTTTCAGATTATGAAATCCCCTCTATACAATTTAAGCCTTAAGCTTCCACTTGTCCTTTTGACTCCATTACTTTCTGGCTGTGTCGCCTGTATCTTTGTCTTTCCTATTCAGTGGTTCCTTCTGCTCAGCATATAAAAATAATAAAGTCCTTCCCATGTAAATGAAATTTCTCTTGTCTATACATATGCCTCCCCTTAAACTACTTATTTCTTACCCTGTCTTCTCATTCAAACTTCTTGAAACTATTCTAGAACAGTTTTCAACCCATAGAAACTTATATGTAATTGTAACTTATTTGTAGTCCGCTTAAATTGCTCCTGCTGAGGTCACAATTAATTGCTTATTTATAAATCTAATGGGTTGCTTTCAATCTTTATCTTACCTGACCATGCTACTACTTTAACTCTTGACTTTCCTTCTTTAATTTCTATAATTGCTTGTCTTAGAGAGCACACTCATTGTATCTCCTTTAATGTCTCCCATGCTATTTTTGTAAGCTACTTTACCACAATTTTTCCTTTGCTTCTTTGTTTCAAGGTTGCTGTTGAATTCTTCTCTTGACACTTTTATGACCCTGCCTATTTTTCAGTCTTGCTTTGCAGGCTTCCTTTTTGTTCTCCTTTTTCTTTTTTTTGCCAACAGTTTAAAGATGGTTTCCCACCATCCTTTGGGCTCCATTATTTCTGATGAGAAGTTAAAATTTAATCAGTTTACGCAATTTAATCATCACTGTTCCTTTGGACATAATGTCTATTTTTCTCTATCCACTTTCAAGATTTCCTCTGTACATTTGTTTTTAAACAGTTTCTGATGGGCCTTCTTTGTATTTATTCTGCTTGGACTTTGCTAATATATCTAAAGCTGTAAATGTACGTCTTTCATCAAATTTGGGTATATTGTAGCCACTATTTCTCCAAATATTTCTCCAAATATTTAATCTCTTTTTCTATTTTATGTCCTTCTGGATAACAATTACACACAGTTCTACACGCAGTTAAAAATTACATGCAGTTTTGTTATTGCCTCATGGGTACTCGAGACTGTGTATATTTTAAAACTATTTTTCTTTTTATTAGTCAGATTGAATCATTTGTCTGAATTTATCTTCAAGCCTACTTATTCTTTCTTATGGCATGTCCAAACTATTGCTAAATCTATCCAGTGTTTATTTGTCTTTTTAATTTCATGTACTATAATTTTAGTTTTATTATTTCTATTTGGTTCTTTCTTATATTTTCTATTTCTTTCCTGAGATTCCTCATTTTTTCAGTCATTACAGGCATATTTTTCTTTATAGTTTTAGCACTGTAGTAGTTAACAGCTGCTTTAAAATCCTTGTTTGCTAATTCTAACTTCTATTGGATTGTCGGAAAAGTCATGACATATTTTTTCTATGTTTTTCATTGCAAAATTGTGTCATGACTTTTCCGACAACCCAATAGATCATCTTGGGGGTTCATCTCCATTGACTTAATTTTCGTAAGTACAGGTCAGATGAATCATATTTTTCTTTTTTTTTCTTTTTTTTGGGTGGGGGGAGGTGGTAAGTAATTTTAGATTTTATCTGGCATTGTGAAAATCAATTTGTAAAGAATCTGGATTCAGTTATGCTCTTTTGAATAAATTTGTTATTGTTTTTTATGGTGGTAGGTAATTTGGCTGAACGTCTCAACTGCAAACTGTTTCTGAGTGGTGGGAGACAGCTGAAATCTAAACTCAGTACTATTTATTGTGGCTAAACTGCTTGGAATCTGCTCTGTGTATGCATGGCTCAGATGTCAGTCAGATATTTTAGTACAGTTTATTTCAAAATTTGGGCCATGTTCTTCCTTTTATTTTTTTCAGGTGTCTTCCTTCTCATTTTCTAGTTGCTGTGGTTACCCTGAACTCTGTCCTCTTCAAACTAGTAAAACTGTAAATTTTCTATACCTGCTTCAACCACCTAATATGGCACTCACTGCAGCCTGCCTTATGCTATAAATTATAAAAACTGAGAAACTTATTCAAGTGCAGTTTTCTATGTGCAACTATTGACCCACCTCTAGTATCTGCCTGCTTTTTGTCACTGTCTTTTAGAATGTATACACACACATGCACACACACATGGTGCCAAAAAATATATATACACATTTTAAGAAAGGAAAACAATTAAAATTGTAATATTCAATATTACATACCAATATTACAATACCAATAACAAAAGATTAATGCAAGTCACGTTTGACTTCTGCAATTATAAGAGGTGCTCAAAGTGGTTACCATCAGTGTCCAGACACTTTTAATTATGGCAAACTACTGCTTGAGCAACGTTGACCAAAGTGTCCACTTGTATACATTTTTTTTGGCAGCCCCGATATATACCTATATATTTCTGAATTTATAGTTATCTGTAGAGGGTTGGAGTGAGAAGAAATATTTAGCCACTGTGGAATGCTGGAAGCCATCACAATGTTATCTTACCTACTTGCACACTTTTATGTTCTCCTTCCATCTCCATGGACACCACCTACCTGACATATTTAAACCTAAGATTATTGCTTCACTGTCAAACCTGTCCCTTTATCTGTGTTTCTTACCTCAAGTAATAAAATCTAACAACCAATCACTCAAGACACAGTTTTTCCTTTACTTTTCCCACACAAAATCCTACTGATTTTATTTCTTGAATATGTTCAACATGTTTGTTTGTTTTTAGTTCACAGCAAATTGTGCTTAGCAAAGGCTTTTATTATCTAATCATGATATTCTTTATCATAAAAAATTAATGCGTTTCCATCATCTAATTCCAAACTCTACACTCTGTTTTACAAAGTCCTCCTTGATCACTCTCAGCCTCCACCACTTGAATTTTCTACCAAATTATTTGTTAGTTGCCTAAAATTCGACATGTTTTGTCTCTGTTTTTATCAGAAAGTGTTTCCTTGGAAGTAAAGTCTATTTCATTCCTTTTTCTCAGATTTCCTTTTTGTTTTTTTTAACACAGCCATCCTGCCACCTGTTGGCAGCTCAGTGGCAGCTCAGTTCGGGCCAGGAATTGAACTGGTGACCCTGATGCTCAGAGCTCGCACTCTTGAGCCATCTCTTAACCAACTGAGCAACTCAGCCAGCCCTCAGGTTTCCTTAATTTTTATTTTGTTTTGAGAGTTAGTTTGCCCTCTTCTTGAGAAGTTGTCTGGTAGGGGCTAGGTGCTTATTTTGTGTATATTTTTAATGATGCTTTTCTTTTCTCTTACCACCTATACTGTGATTAAGCATTTGGCTCATTTTCTGCTTCTACATTGATTAGAAGTAACTTGATGTATGAGATGGCCTTATTTATGTGTGTTTACATATCACATAGCACCATATATATATATATATATATATATATATATATATATGCTCAATACATGGTTTTGAATTGACATGAATATCATATCTTTATTTCTCATCTATTGTAAAAAATATAAGAACTGGACTGCTCTAATTTTTCTAAAGAAAAAATCTTTAAACATCAATTTCAAGAAATTATTACCATTCTACTTTCTTATTATCTTAGAGGAGGGGAAAATCTTTAATCCTTAGTTCCAGTTATATATATTAGGTATAAAGGGATATATCTTATAAGTCTCCTTGGTCAAATACAAGTTCACATTCAAATAAGAAAGTTCTTTTTACTTTGGTTTGAATCTTTGTTAACTTTATAGACACCCCCTATTTTATGAACCAGGATCTGCCTTCACATACTAGCAGCACAGTACTAACCAATACAGAGAAGAAGTAAGGAGAGCAAGCCAAAAAAGGGGGCGAAAAATAGGAGCCCCAAAGAGACATAGACAAAAGTAGGTTTGGGGATTCACTGTTCCTGATCAAATATTCAACAAGTTTACTGATCCCATGGAGCAGAGCAGAGCTCCCCCTACCCGTGGATTGCACATGGCACTTACAGGGCTTTATCTTGTGAATGGAGGGGACCCTCTGAAAAATACCATAAAGTAGAGCAGCAGGATATGAGGTGGTAAGGATCTAAATTAATGAAAGTATCCTTGATAATTCTGGCCCAAGATTTCTTCTCTACATACAACTCATAATTCTTTTTTCATATCAATTATTACATATACACAAATTACAATTCCTTGTATTCTGATTTTATTTATTTGCCATTATCTTGTTTTCCCTGCCTTAACTGTAAATTCCTTTAAGATACAGTGCATAACTATGTTTTTTTTAATCCCATGCATATAATACATTGGTTATGCTACAAATACCTACCTAATAATTTTTTTTTCCAGTGAACATTACAGAGACGTCAATAAGCCATTACTGTATAGGTAATATACATATCTCAGGAGTCCTGCCCTACCTCACAAAGTTGGGGAAATAGCTACAAAGAGATAATGGCACTTTTCCTCTCATTGCATAATTTATGGCACCGCAGGACTGAAGGATGAATGAAAGGAAAAACATATTTCCTCTCTTACATTTAGATTATATGCCTCTAAACCCTAGCGTCCTTGCATGCAGTGAATGTGGCTCATTAATATTTTACCCCCAGTGCCTGGCACATAGTAGGTGCTAAAGGCATGCTTGAATACATTAACCAAGGAGGAAAATCTAGGTCACCGACTATTTAGGAAAATCTTAACAATTTAATGAAAAGGACAGACTCTGGTATAAGAATTCAAATCAATCAACCAGGCAGGTACAGACCAAATTTTAGATTAGAAAGAACCAAAAACAATTCCCCCTTTGTGGGTTTAAGTTTAGTTAGATCTAAGGAGTTTCAGATCACGTCAATTAATTGATGTTGGATCTTGGCAAAGCGACAAAGGTGTGGCATTTAACAATACAACAAAGAAAAGGATCCCTCCCTCTTACCATTTTGGTATAAGTCATTTACTTCCTTGTTTTTTTCCTGTTTTTAAATGTTTCCAGGTGTCAAGAAGAAGCACAGTCATCACAATCTCTCTATGTCATAGCTGGACATAGGGTTGACCATTGTAACACCAAGCATCGTTACTTCTAGAGCATACTTTCAGGGCACTCGGTGAGATGAACCAGACCTGGCAGCTTTGACGGGTACAAATGGTTGCGGTGTGATATATTTGCACATACGTAACTACTGAGCTAAGCCTCCTGGCTGGGAGAAACTGAGATAAGGGCCTGGTGTTTAAACTGCAGTACATTGTGAATAAATACCCACTGCTGATGTTAATACTGTGCCAAAATCAGGGATTTGTTTGAGTTATTGAACATGACATTCATTCTCGTACTGCTGAGTGAAGGCAGGTAGAAAAGAATATTTCTGCTGAGCTAGGTCTATCGCTTTGCAATTTACCCTCATCGTCCAAATGCACAAAGAGGGGAATACTGGAATCTTACAAAGGATATTCCTGAAAATAAAGGGGATGTAGTTTGTAATGTTCAGAAGCCCAGAGAGTTCAACGACTCCTCTCATTTGTTTTTCAAGTTTTCTTTAAATTGGCTTACAGATTTATGTACAATTCATTGCACATGGATATTTTTGTCACTGCATATTTTTACAACAGCTGTGATCCTGATGGGGATTTAGTTAACCAAGGGCCCCTCTGCATGCACGCGGTCGCCAGGCAGCTAATAGGTTGAGGGCTGAAATGACAATAAAGTGAGCAGAACCATGCAGCTGTGGACCAAATGTAGGATAATAACTAGCAGTTGGCCATTACGGGGTTAACTGCTGGGGTTCTGGTAAGTGTAAAAAAAAACGTTGAGGTCCTGCTCAAAAACCCAGCCAAAATCTGAACATTTCCATTGAGTCAAAGTAAAAAGTGCCTCTGCTTCTTTTTAAAGCTGGTGGTTATTTTTAGGAGACCAATCTTGTTGCAGTGTCTAACACATATATTATTTATAATTTTTTTTTTATAATTATGTTATACGTTTCTAACATGCTTTTAATCTAAATAAGAGATCCTTGCAGGATATCAGCTTCTTGGTCTCTGGGGCTTCAGCCACTAGTGCTTATGTCTTTATAATTTCCAGACTTGTTACATTTACTCTGGGAAGAATTTTTACCTACATTTGTTGAGTTAAAGAGTCATCCATTCTGTTGTTTTAAACAAATGAAATTGTATCACTGCAATGTCAGTCCAAACATGTGTAATTAACATGGAAAATATGTCTGAGCCATATTGGTCAAGATAGATGACTTCCTCGCATGACTTATAAACAGTCAGAGGCATAAAGCCAGGATGTCAAAACCAAGTTGTGTACCACAAAGGTTTATCTGGGAGGACTTTCAAATTACAAAGGAAAAAAAAAGGCAAAAATCAGCCTGCCGTACTTTCTTACCAAGGAGAGCAGCTTTCTGCTATCTGTATAAAAATAAGCCTTCTGTCCTCCTTTTCGACATGTGTTACTCACACTGCAAAGGTCGAAATGGACAGCTCATTCTTCTGGAAATGTTCATCAAACAATATAATCATGCATGTCAGAGCTTTCAAATCATTCTGGCTGGAAATAGGTCTCTAATCTCCCTTTAAATTTTTAATGGTGACTGTGTGCACAATTCTCTTTGGGGTTCTTTGATTAGTGGCCTACATTCTAAAAAAAAGAGTTCCAACTCTCTGTCCCCTATGTGTTTTTCTGAGTCTGATGAACGCCCCCAGCTCTGATGTTTTTCTAGTGTTGTTTTCCTAGGTAGTTATCCAATCATGCTCCCAGCAAGGGAGTAGACCTGTAGCTCAGAGAAATAAACTGGACTTACCTACAGATGCTCTGCTCTTTTGCTGCGTGAAATGAGCTCATCCTGAGTGTACCTGAAGATGCTCTCTGTCTTCAAGTATATTCCGATCCTGCTTTTATGTGTGTGTCATTGGTGGCATCTGTTAGAAATTCCGTGGGCCAAGAACCTCTCAAGAAATCCTACCTGCAACCAAATCACATCCAAAGAGATTTAGTGGCTGAGGGACCATAACTCAGTAAGGAAAACCCAGCTTCACTAGAGGCCTACAGCAAGACCTCCCATCTCAGGAGGTATAACGAATCGTCGGTGTAGAGGTTAGCAGACTTATTAAAATTAACATCATCGAAAAATTCTTCCTCTGAGGAAAGCTCCTTGGTTCCATTCTGATGCTCCCCTAAAAAAAAGGTCCTTGGCCACTTGGCTCATGGAAACTTGCTGTTAATGTACTAACCTCATGTATCTTTAATAGTAAGGGTCTTAAGATATGGAATTCATTCTTTAATTTCCAAGCACCTTGGACTCTGAGTGGTTTTTGCATACATGCGAAGGAGAATAAGAGACAAAGAGCAAGCGAGAGAATAAGAGAATGAGAAAGAGGGGAAGAGATCTCTAGAAGTAGTCTGCTGTACTGTTTAAAATGGGAAAATTAATTGCTTTATCTCCTGAGGTTACCTGCAGCAGGGTGCTCATGAACTAAGACTGCTGCAGAGGTCGACTTCACTGTGGAGTGCAGGAAAGTTGTAGATGGACTTTTGGTATCTGTCAAGGGAGGGGCATTAATGTTCTGCCAACCATACATGCTCAGGCAGGGAAGGGAAACGTACTGGAACCCATGGGCTCCCCGGGAACTGAACAACACTGGGAAGGCGTCACTTGTTCTTGGGAACATGGCAAAGCAGTGAAAGCAGAAACGTATCTTCCTTGCTCCTTCTTTCTTGGCATTAGTCATTGTTAGCATTCTAGAAAACCTGCTCTATCCTTCTTCCCCTTCATTCCACACCTCTGATAAGATCCGACAAGACTGGTAGGATAGAGGTGAGTAAATCATGGAAACGGGACAAATTCTTTTCCACCTTTTCCTGGTGGGTATCTCACTGGGATTCAAGGATGAACACCTTTCATTCAGGCCCCATTTTTCAGCTACTTCTAAGGGAAAACCTGTCCTTAGATGTTGGTTGCTGTCCTTTATGTGAGAATGGGTTAGTGTCCCAGCCTTAGAATCCACTGGCCAGCCCGAGTAGCTGGTGGTTTCACCTTGGCTATTTAAGCTAAGCTTAGCTTAACTCTGAACACTGTAGCTTGGTGGTAATCACTTTTATCTGCACTGAAGACCTAACAGAAGAGTGAAAAAGTATTAGGTATCCTTAGAAAGGGAAGCAAAGAACTTAACAAAACAGGAAGAAGGCTTCTATCTTACAGCCATAAACATTTTTTTTTTTTAGTACCCGGCCTGATGCCATCTTTCATGTAAGCGACTGCCAACAAATCAGAAAGTATAGTCCAAGAGATTTATTCTTGATTTTAAAAAGTTGAAGATGTGAGGCAGCAAATTACTGTAAAATATATTCTCAGCCAAAGCTGACCTGGGGTGGGTTCTATAAGCCCATGTGTACCCATGGGCATATGATCACATATGCATAGAACGAGGGATGAATCTGTCACTCTGAATAGATTCAATATCTTGTGAAACACTGGGCACTGGAAGTTGGTAGCTGCAGCAACCACAGCATATGCTATAAGCATTTCAGCTATTAAAATATCTGACACTTGGCAGGTGCATTTCAGAATGACACCTCTTGGCAAGTTCATCTTATCCTTGCACAAGAATCATAAAGAGAAAGGAATATTTTCAGTCTGGTAGAAATAAGCAACAGGTGCTAAAGGCCCTGTGATGTAGTTTACCAGGAGTGAGTATATTAAACAGTGTGAAATAAGCAAACATAATTATAACATGCTTGTAATGCAAATGATGGCTCATAGTTAATTCTGGTCTAGACTAGTTCAGAGACCCCGGGGCCAACACGCTTTAGGAGGGATTACACCCTTTAAAAATAACAGAATGTATAAACTATTTACTAGTGTACCCTTCAATAAGAAAAGTCCTTGGGGATTCTAAACCTTATGGGCTATTTTTTTCAAATGTGGAGCTTTCAGGGGATTATCCCATATGTTCAGGGCTGTGAGACCTCCAGTATCTCCTTAGCCAGAGTCTAGCTGTGCTTCCTTTAGTCTAAGGAACTGAACCCAGTAAGTATTTTATTCTCATGTTGTATTCATCCTGGCTCTTGCAGGTGATTATTTAGTGCATCAAGGATGCTTTGCACCATGCATTTAAGATCTCTAATGCCAAAAAGAGTTATTCCCAAGTGGCTCCTGTTCTAGAAGCTAGCGAGGATGGTATGCCCAGAGTTCATGCCTCATTGTATCACCACTGTATCTTGTGTATAGTTCTCTGTTTGCAATATAGCTAAGAATGCAAGAGAGCCATCTTAACCATTGTAGTACCACTGACTAAAATATTTAGGCTCTGAACTCAGGCCAGATTCAGAATTCTGTTTCTAAATCCCAAATGTGTGGCTTTGACCTGATCAATTAAATTCCTCAAGCCTGTTTCTTTTTCTGTAAAGTAAAGATAATGAAAGTATGTACTTTACAGGCTCTTGAAGATTAAATTAAATCGTTCGTTTATTCACCTTAGTAAAATGTCACATTGTGATTATTTGAAAATGTTTATCACTTGTATTTCTGTTTCCTAGAGTGGATTTCATGGAAAATAAGAGTAGGGGGATGGGTTGGTGAGAAAGATCACCTGATATTCAGACTTCCCTAGGTAAAATTTCTAGAATAAACCTTTCTTCCTTTATTAGCATCTGGGACGTTGCTACTCAAAGTGTGTTTGGTGGAACAGGGGCAGAAGCACGGCCTGGGAGGTTGTGAGAAATGCAGTCTTGGGTCCCCACCCCACGTCTACTGGTTCAGAATCTGTATTTTAATAAGATCCCAGGTGATTTGTGTGCACATTCAGCTATGAGGGGCCCTGGTCTGTACAGATAAGGCCCTTACATTTTCTTTCAGGTTCTCCTGATCTTACCCCTCATCTAACAATGTCTATCATTATACCCAAATATTTGCTTTTTAAATTTCTGGATCTCTATACAGGTCCTTCCAAATAAGTGATACTTTACCGGCGCACATTATTTTAATGCTTTCTAATACACACTAGGACCAAAATAGCCAATATTGTACCATCTCCTCTTCCTTCTCTTAACTTGCATCACCTTACTTCTCTCATCATCTGATGAGATGTTGATTGGCCTGTTCCTAGAGAAGCTACCAAGATAGATTTCACATTTCCCTCTTCTGATTTTGAAGTTGAATATCTGTATTGGGTTTTATGGGAGAAATGTAAGAAGAGAGGTATGGGTCACTGTGCAAGTCTATAAATTGTTTTTCTTTTGTCTTTATTAAATCATTGAGAAATTTAATTCTTCCTTAAAGAAAAAGTTTATTAAAAAGAAAAGCCCTTCATGACAAGTTTTCACTATGCTCAATAGAAGGCAACTGCATTCAAATAAGTTGAATTAATTAATTCAAATCAATCATTTACAAGAACAGTTAGGTAAACATTTACCAAAAAAAAAAACCCCTGCAAGTTTCCCTTACACTTATAGTTTGTTTCTCTTTTAAATAACACCTTAGTGTTATATATTGTCCTTTGCCTTTCTAACTTTAAAACTATTATGATTTCAATTAATACGGGTATCTTTAATACTTTTTTTTTCACTTACCATATGGGCACTATCTTACAACAAAGGCAGTTTGAGAGTGCATGTTAACAAATTTAGACACTAAATGAATTTTACAGTCCTCTGCACTGTTAATTCTCACCTCATGAATCCAAAAGTGCCTATGAATTTGAAAGATTGCTGCTGGTGGATGATCTCATCTTCCATACTTATATAGTCTCTGGTTACATTTTTTCTCCTGTAAATGTCTCCCTATACTTGGAGCTGCAGTGCAAAACTTTCTAGGCAGGCGTAAATTACTGCTACCTCTTCCTTTCTCTTTCTCTTTTCTAAATTTACATTTTATACTGTATGGAGAAACTGAAACTTTGAGTAATGGGCAGTGCTAAGTGACAGTGACTATTTATTGGGCATTTTATATGTCTCAAATACTGAACTAAATGGTACTAGAGATTAATCAAATAAGGGGACTTTAAACTTTTTATTTGTAGAAGAGAAGCATTGGGTTTATAAAGGCAGCTGCAAATTAGACTTTAATTGCTAACTGAAAGGAATGGTTGCAATATATAGCCAGGCAAAATATGAAAAAGAAAAGTCAAAGTAGTGACGTATACCTTTCCTCCTACATAGAGTATAGAAGCATTCACTGAGCTCACATTCTTGACATAAACTCACTCAACTTTCATGAAAACAATTTTTTTTTTCATTTTGGGAAAAAGAAAGATGATTGTGTCACGCCAGCCACAATACCTAATCTGCCTTAATGGGGAGGACAATGCAGCAAATACATCTCCTATTTGATTCATTTTTAATTTATAGGCTTTAAAACTATCAACTTCCTCCCTCCCTCCCTTCCTCCCTTCCTTCCTTCCTTCCTTCCTTCCTTGTTTTTCCCCAAATAATCTTAAAATTTCCAGGGGAACACTGGTTTTCTCCTTACTATTGAGGCGATACATGCTTTCTCCGAGTTTTATTTTTACCCTTAAAGATGGAGGCTGTCTTATGCTCTGAACTTGACTGGATGCCAATTTAAAAATATATACATTTCAAAAGAGCCAATAGTGGTAAGACTCTATAATTTCTTTCCTAATTTTTCCCCCCAAAATTAAGGCTTGACATTAAATTGGAACTGAAGTGCCCAAGTTAGAAGAAGGAAGGAAATTAACATTTATTGAGTGTCTACTATGTGCCAGAAATTTTCTGTACATGATTTCTTTTAATCCTCATGACAACTCTGTGTGAGAGCTGTTATTTTCTCTAATTCACAGTTTAACAACTGAAATTAAGACGTTCAGTAGCTTGCCCGATGTCATATAGCTACTAAGCCTGTATGACACCCGAGTGTGGAGGCTTTCCACTTTATTCCACACCAGTGTCCCTGCTCTTAATTTTGCAAATGAGACCCACCAGTGCAAAGAGGCTAAGGGGCTAAATTGGTGTCTGAGTTTGGAGTGGATAATAGGCTTTTTGACTCAGTTCATCCCACTGTGCCATATGGAGTACAAAGAGGGGGATATAACCCATGAAATTGAACCGAAAATTAAAATTCACGTCAAAAAAAAATCTAACAAAATGTACTGTGTTTATTTTTTGAGGAATGGAATTTATGAAAATATTTCCTGTCTATTACTGAAAAAAATCTCCTGTGATTCCTAATGTTACTATCTCTTCCTCTCTTCAATGCCAATAGTTGATCAACCCCCAGAGGTGATGAGTGTTATTCGTAAGGAATTTTGTATATGGTTGTAGGCAAAACAGTTTTTCCATCTCCATGGGACTGGAGCATAGGTCAGATTACACTGGGCCAAGTTCCAAATCTATAGCATGGATTTTCTATTTTCCAACAATGAAGGCAGACTGTCCTAATAAATCTGTGCAATTACCCAAATAAGCCTTATCTTATTCATATTTATCTCTCTACTTGCTCCCTCCCAACTCTAGAATTGGCACACAGTAGGGACTTGCATTACAATGACTATTTTTGCATATTTAGGTCCGTCCTTTTTCTTCCCACCAGAGTTTACATATAACTCTATGATATTGATAGGTGATTCGCATAGCTGTTAACGATTTTTACAGATGAAAATACATGATTTGGTGTGTGAGAATGAGACTAGGGGAAAAGGATTGAAAATAAATTAAGTTTCAGTATTGTGTTAAGACTTCCTATACCCTTGCTTCTGGAGATTTGATAAAACACACACACACACACACACACACACACACACACACACACACACACACACACGCGGAATCTGACATCTTGCAGAGCCCGGAAACCTGCCTGAGAAGTGTGCAGGAAGACAGCTATGCATCCTGTGCACCCAGGCTAGATTGAACTGCTCCCTGTTGGTCAACATATCGTGTGCTTTCTTTTCTCTGAACTTCTTTGTAAGATGTTCCCTCTGAGGTAACTGTTCTCCTTTCCTTCCCTTCGCTCAGTCAAGTTTTCACCTACCTACTTGCTTCAGCCCTCTTGTGAACTGAGTGTCAGGAAGTCCCTTCTGTGTGTGAGTATAGCAGTTGGATTACAGATGTTTTGTCGCACTTACCACTTACTGTGCTAAATTTGGATTATTTTTATATCATCTTATCTACTTTATAAGGTAAATAATTGTTTTTATATATCACAAAATCTAATCTTCATTTGATTAACTTTTTTCACTTGGCTCCCAGGACATCATGCTTTCTCAGTTTTCCTCCTTTGTCAATGGCTGTTTCTCCATGGTCTCTCTTTCTTTCTTTATCCTTCTTTATTTTGGGGGGAGGGTGTTTTGGGGAGTGTTGGCTCATCAGTCCAGGCTCTTCACTATGCAGTAAAACTCAGTTATTGGACTTGACTGATATCCTCACTTTCATAGAATTTTATGGATTTAAATATCATCATATGCTAATGATTCCCCTCCCAAATATATGTGCCCAGCCTGCATCTCTCCCCACACATTCAGAGTATCCCCACCTGCATGCTGCATCACCTTCACTTGCATCTGCACTTGGCATTTCAAATAAAATGCATCCAAAATAGAAATACCAGTTTCCCCCCACAAAATCTGCTTTATGTCCTATTTTTCCCTTTTTAGTAAATGGCAACCAACATCTTAGAATCATTGATTTATCTTTTCCTTTTAACATGGTTGTCCAATCTTTCAACACATCTTGCTGGTACTATCTTCAAAATGTATTCAGAATCTGACCACTTCTCAA
>NW_017731655.1:527665-528687 GCF_001890085.2 Hipposideros armiger
TGCTTCTGTTTTTCCTTGTTTTCAGAGCCTACCTTTTAAATTGTGCAAGAGAGCCTGACTCAGAGTGGGTGTTCAATAAACGTTTTCAGATTTGTTGATTTCCTTGGTGCCTTCTGTACACATAGTAGGTGCTATTTTTTCTTTTTAGTCAACAATGTGAAGCTCCAAATTACATTCTACACCAGAATAGGGAACACAGATTTTTTCCATTGCATGATTTTTTTCACAGTTAACAAGAATTGAAAGTGGTTGTTTATCAGAAACAGGTGTGTTTCATCTGTGTATAGTAAAACACTAGGTTTCAAAGAATGGAAAATTTTCGTTGTCCATAGCAGAGGGGACTATTGAACCAACAACAGGGACATTGAGCCAATGGCCAAGTTAAAAGAGTTAGTGCCACTTAACTAGGAAAATGCTTGTTCAAATGCTCGAAGGGCACCTTTGATCATGTTTAATTAAAGAAATTATAAAATGCACTTTTCACTTAACGTCATCTTACCACAACCACAATTAGGCAGATTTTTTTCAAGTATAGGAGCCAGAAAGATAAGGCATGGTGGCTTTCTACTCTGAGCCCCACAAACAATTTTATAGCCCCAAAATGCAACTGTTAACAATAAGACTGTTTTTTTTCAGTGTGTGAAGAGAAAAAAAAAATTAAGAGCCATTCATAGCATAAAATATTTTCTGTCTTGATTCAGCTTCATTCTTTATTTTTTTCCTTTACTCTTTCCTCTCACTGAGAACCCTGTGGCATGACATTTCATTTCATAGATTTAAAATAGAATACAGAATCCTAGGCAGGCTTAAGAGCAATTGCACAGAGCCATCCATCATGGACTTTGTGACTCTTACACACCATGCATTGTTTCCTGGGACCAGGATAGTTCTGCCCTCCAGCTGGACCAGGGCCCCTGTACTGTGCTCCTTACCCAGGAATAATGGTATAATATAACTGAAATAGCTATCACTCCAATCACAAGAGTCAGTCAATTCTAATCCAATAAAAACGATTGGCAATT
>NW_017731655.1:530907-531959 GCF_001890085.2 Hipposideros armiger
ATTTTTCTGATATTCATGACACTGAACACTTTTTAATATGTTTACCAACCACTTGATTATCTTCCTTTGGAAACTGTTCAATATTTTTGCCCATTAAAATAATTGATTAAAAAAAAATGCTTCCTTGCCTTATTTTGAAAACTGAGAATATTGAACCCAATTGAAATCACTGTGTGAATTAGTTGTCGGAAAAACTAAGTCATATAAAACCATCCAAATTGTACTAGCAATTATAGGTAAGTCAGATAAAGGACTATTAGGTGTTGTCTACAATTTTAAAGGAAAAAATAATGTATGGTTTTCATTGCAGCTACTCCTGGGCTGATGTGGGCCTATCGTACCTGGAGCAGAACATGACAGAACAAGTTAGCCTGAGACCTCTCAGGCTGTCTTTCCTTTTTCAGTTTAACTCTCAGAAATTGTGAAGATAACCACCTGATTTGGCTAATACTTTTCTGAACCTGTCCTTCAAACCTGCCACTCTTTCTCCACCATTCATTATTTCCTTGTGAAACTCAAGTGGCCAGGTCACTCATTACCCTCTGCATTATTTAATAATTCTATAATATCTATGGCCAACTGCTGAACTTAACAATGGAGGATCAACTTGAGAAGGAGCAGAGGGGTGATGAATGCATTCCTCTTATTATCATAAAGTTGGGAAATCATGACCATATGCATGGACTGAGCCCAAAGGGCAGAGAATTCCCTCCGTCTCCTTATTATTCACCCATTGTGCTGTTCTAAGTTCCTTTAGTGGTCAAAGGGTGACAGAAGCAATACATCAGGCCTTTGCTGTAAAATGTTATCTAAAGGCAAAAAGTAGACCTGCAGGACAGATAGAATTCTACACTGAGCCCTGGGATTTATGATAAAATTCTATAACCAAATAAAAAATATCTGTGACTACATTTATGTGAAGCAATGGTGCCATTCTTTGGCTGGTTTAGGTAATCACAGGTGCACATTCTTAGTCATACTAGAGATATATCCCAGTAGACATTTTGGGATCTGTTTTGAATTTAAAGTGGAAGTTCTAAGACAGATTTGGC
>NW_017731655.1:532536-592228 GCF_001890085.2 Hipposideros armiger
CCCCATCACTGCAAATTTAATACTATCACCTAAAACAGGCAATGCATCTGTGCTCTTTGAATTTATTTATTTTTTTCCACCTCTGCAGGGTAGGAAAGAAATAAAGACTTTGGAGCAGTTCTGTATTTTTTTCAGAAAGAGGCCAGCACATGTTAAATTGTAAATATTAGCCAGAAGTATATGCTAATGAGCACATTGAACAATCTCATGGGAAACCAGTCATTTCTCCTTTGTCCTTGTTTCCACTTCTTTCCCCTTTCCCTCTGGCCTATTGGGATGAGTGCATCAAAGAACCAGCTTGGGCATACTTTTGGAGCATGGCTGGGCCTATGTGGTCTAAAGTCTGCTGTGCACGCAGTGAGGCAGCTTCCTGGTTCAGTGACTCCTTTGCTAAGTAGGACTTTCCAGCATGTGGCCTCAGCAATGAGTTGCAGATTTACAGCAAGATACTCTCTCAGCCCTGCAAGGTCCAGGTAGGGCCTGGGGTGGCTGACCTCCTGCTTTAGTGGCCTCCCACTATAAGCAACATTGAAATGATCCATGGATCATGGCCCCAAAACAAGTCAGAAGGAAGGTCCACTAATACTGCAGCCATCTGACCATCTAAATAGTCTTTCTCCATGCGAAGGAATGTGCTATGCATGCACATCTAGTCAGGACACAGGTTCAGGTGGTGCTAGTTGTGTGACCCCATCAGACTGCAGCTCAGTTCAAGTCACCAGTATCCTAAGATGGCAGCACACAGCCTGCGGGGGTAAGGAAGTTTTGCAAGGAGTCTAGCTGAGCGAGTGGCAGCCTCAATTTCTGTCCTTGGATATATGAGATACTTATATCAGGTTTTGACATTTGCGCTCTCTTAGTAACATTTAAGCTTGTTGCGTGTTGGATGGTCTTAACATTCTGAGTCCTCATTTGAAATATCTTATGTGAAAAAGTTCAAGAAATCAATTTGCCCTCAGAAATGGCAACAGTAATGACATTTGTCAGTGAAAGACATGGATGAGTTCTTCAAATGTAAGTAGTTTAAACACAAACATTAACTCATGTTTCTCACTGGGCATTTGAGAAGTTTTTATTTGCAAGTATGATACAAATTCCACATGCGATATTTTCCCTAATGTGTTGTGTCTTTGTAATTATATAATGTTAAGAAAAATGTAATGCTTTTTTTCTTAAAAGATATTTATAGACACTCTTATATCTGTTCCAGTTTTTTCCAGTGAGCCATGCAAACAGTATCATTTGTTTCTGTATGCCATGACAAGAAAAACATAGGGAAGCCCTGCAGTGACGTATATTGTTTGCTAGTCTTCCTTTTATAGGTATTAGCTACTAATAACCATGAACCAATGTTGTTCATCTTCCTCCCATTACTAGTCAATTAAAATTTCCTCCTCCTGCGAAATTATAAAACATGAAGGAGTCAATAAACACTGAACTGTATAATGAACTATATGTAGTTCAAAAAGTAATTACATATCAGCAACAATTATAAATGATACAGAGCATTACTATCTCATCTCGTCTACTACCTGCTCCTCCCAGGCACGGCTGGGGGAGCAGACTTTTCATTGTTCTGTTAAAGTTAGTCCTCCAGCCTCCAATTGGTCTGCTCTTCTGCTCCATACTCATGCCTTCCCTCTTTGATCTGGTACTGATTGCAGAAAATCTCCAGACACTCTTTTCAAACGCTTTAAAAAGGAATTTTAAAATAAACTTTCTTAAGTTATACAAAATACAGAGCCACCCAGGCATGCTATTTGTAAAAATAATAATAAGCAAAAATCTGTAGAAGAGAACTCAGTCATTCTTTCTAAGCCCTTCCCCAATCTCACACCTCTTGTCCCAGTAATGTTTCTCTCTCCCTTCCCCTCCCCTCCCCACCCTTCCCTTCTCTCTCTCTCTCTCTGATAACACATAGAATGTCACTTCAGCCATACAGATTTAATGAACTGCAATTTTTGACCAATGGATATATAACCCTACCTCATGCCACAAAGATTTGAAACCATTTTTAAAATAGCACTGCAGGAGCAATTCATGTGTTTCACTGAGCTCTATACTTAGCTCGTTAAATAGATTTAAAAAAAAATTATACCTCAACAATTTCAAGGGAATACTGGTGGGGGAAACAAAACTTTGATTGGAGAATTGGGGGTAGAATGTCATTCATGGGACCACTTTAACCAGAAGGCTGGGCTACTGTATCGTAAGGACTAGAAGGCCGACAGCCTTTCAGAATTTCTCTGGGGACCTGACGGATGGAGAGTCAGAGAGCTTTCACTTCTGTCTACCTCCCCTGCCACCATGCCAATCCAAACCATTGACATACTTCACGTGGGCAACCCAGGGTTGCCCCAGCTGATCTTGCTTCAGTTATTTCTCAAGGATCATCTGTTTCCTCAAACAGCCAGTTAAAACACGTTGCCCTTCCCCTTCCTCTGACTCACAACCTTACATCATCAGTGCTCATCATTTTTTATTCTCTTCCCTGCTAGCATGGGTCCAACTACATTTGTTTCTTGCCCTTCATCAACTACTTTTAGCCTTTCATATCTTTTCAGACCCTTGCACTTGTTATCCTTTCCATCTCTCATATCTTTTCCATCTATCCTGATCTTTACAAGTCTAGCTTTTTCACATTGATCGTATCCCAGCTCAGACATCATTCACCTGAGAGAGAGCCTTTCCTGACAATCCTACCTCAAAGAGCACCCCTCTTCAGAAACCCTCTCAGCCTTCTGATTAGATTCTTTATAGCACTATCACATTCTGTACTTATTTACATCAATGTGCCTACTTGTGTACATTTCCCATAAAGCTGGGGATGGTATCTCTTATTCCATCACTGTATTTCCAACATTAGAGCAAGGATTAATACTAATTGATTATTAGTTCTTACAAAACAAAAATGAAGTATTCTTACAAAAGATGGGTTACATAAGAACCTGGATCCAAGAACCAACAAGAAAATGACATCCTTTCAATTTCAAGCACATGGGTTATTATCAACTATAAAAGATCCAAGTATAACCACACATCTCTCTTGTGCCACTATCTACCTCATTTACTTTTCCTTCTTTTTTGCCTCCCAGGCAGCAGGGGAATTTTTGCATCAGTGTAAAATCTAATATGGCGGCACGTCAGCCAAATCTTTGCTATAAAATGTCTCATGGTCCAAAATTGTTTTTCTCCTTTACCCTAGGATTTCTTTACCTCGAATAAAAATGTCCATTTAATCAGTACCCATGATCCAGCAAGGGGTCATGAGGACAGCAATCTGACTCAAGTGACAATCAAATGACCAGCAGACTTCACCTTTCATGAGCATTTCATATTTTTCAAAAGAAGCATATTGATACAGATATTTTCCCTAACAGGAAAAATCTTTGGAGGAGTAATTTTGACTACCACATTCTGAGTCTTGGGCTGGAAGAAAAGGATTTAAGAAAGACTGCCAACATCTTGTTTAAGGCATACCAACCTATATTAATCCCTAATGAAAGTATAATATCATGCAAGATTCACCCTTTCTTTTTAAAACTAGCCAGGCATGCCTTACCAATATCCCCTTTCTAGAAGTATTATATTGGTAAGTTTGGTTTGTAAAACACATATACTATATTAAATAATCGGTCCACCAAAAGCAATATTGGACCTATATTAACATTTTGTTCATGTGCATTATGCTTGTGCAACCTTGGCGTATTCGTATCAAAATTCCACTGGCAGTGTTTTGCTTTTGATCTGTGAGCTATTAGAAGCCCTGTTACTACAGATGAAAGGAGTTAGAAAGTTCTATATCATAATGCAGTGTGATCAGTAATTCACAGAGCAGGTAATTTGCAATGACTTGCCAAGCCTTTGATTGTACCGGGTTTATGGCTATTAGCAGTTTCCCCTTTCAAATTTGTATGGTTCCATACTTCCTTTTTGACCTCTTTTTCATCATTTATGGTCCAATTTGGTAGTGAAAAAACATAACTGCTTGCTTAGCACACGGCTGTCATTCAAACCCCAGTGACTTACTGAGCACTTTGACATTTGTGATGATGAAAAAAACATTAAGCAGGTGTACAGGACACTAACCAGGTTCCCGCAACAATGCTTTATGGGATTCACAAGGTACCTCTGGGCTATAAACTGATTCAGGCTTGATTTTCTCTATCAATTTAATCTCGGTGTTCAAACTCCCATTCAAAGAAGGAAGGAGGCACAGTGTACACTAAAATTTAAGTTAAATAAAATCCTTAATAATAATGTTAATATAAGACCTCATAGGAACGATTGGGAGGGCAGCAACTGCTCGCCACTAAAATAATATGAAAGGAGGGCACACACGTCTACTTTGAAGTCACGCAATTAGGAGTACTACTTGATACTGGACTATATAAAATTTAAGCCCTATAAAATGTCTTTAGCAATGAAAACTTACAACTAAATGGCATGCGTTAGCCCCTTAGCTGTCTGAATTGTATGCACCCCATGTGAAGGAAACATCATATTATTTGGTGGAGCTTTTTTCTTTGCGCATTTAAAATTGGTCATCTGTTGTACAGGTGTGCAGCACGTCTTGGTGTGAGTTAGTCTGCCCTCACGTGCAGTTTGTCTGGGAGATATGAAAACCTGCGAAACTCAACATAGTCCAGGTCCCCAATTAGTGTGTTTGGGGCAACATTCAAAGTCAGGACCGCTGATCACAGGGAACAAGTGGTCAGTAATTCCCCACCTCAGTGCTGGTTAGACGTCTCAGCGTAATCATTCAGGCCCGCTGTCATTTTCAGTTTAAAGTGTCCCAGAAATCACAGGAGCCTGTATACACACACACACACACACACACACACACACACACACACACACACACTCACACTCACGCACCCCTAACAACAAAAGAAAGATTGTTGTCAAAGACCATTTCCTGTCATCATTCCAGTATGAAAAGAAAATACATTTTTCAATCATATGGAACAGACAGGCTTTGCATTTTGACTTTCTGGATGTTTAAAACTTGTTTAGGAAAGCATTTAAAAAATTCTAAACCTAGAATAGAAAGTTTTGCATTGTTTCATATTTGTAAGTAGGGGCTTCTAACAGACAGCATAAAAGTTGCATCCATGTATATATGATGCAGAAATACCTGACTGTCATGGAAGCTCCTGGAAGAGCAATGATAGGCAGATTGGGAAGATAGGATGGCACGCTTACTTGTGGAGGATGAGGACTAGTCACACAGAATAAATGCACGTGAAGAGCAAAGGTGGTAAGAGCAATCCATGCGTGAATAGTGACTAGTACGTACAGAGACTCGTGTGCCATTTTCAGCCCCAGTTGGGCACATGGAAAGCAGCAACATTACTTGTTTCTCTGAATCTAAAGTAGTCAGAGCAGTAATAGGCCCTGCTTGCCTGGTAAAATACAACAGCATTGTATTTTATTGTATTGACAGCTTACCTTGTCCTTACCATCTTGCTATTTTATGGTAACTCTTTTATCTTCTCTATACATACCCATTTCCTAGTCCACACAATGACTGTGCCCACTTGCCATCCACCTTCCTCCCACCCAAATGTGTTAGTCAAAGAGCAATGATGTGAAGGATCCTCAGACGGGAAGTTCAATTAAAATACAAGGCAATGGTGATGTTTTATGAGTTTTACAGAGATGGCAAGAAATGTTATATCTGCTGGGTCCCTCAGGCTGGTTGTAATTTCAGTGTAGAGTGGAAATGTTCCTGAGAAATTATTGATCTTGACTTCTACCAGGCCTGCAGTAAAGCAAAGGTAACAAATAATGTCATGCTTGAAGTTGGTGAAAAAATATTTGCAGTCATGGTTGTAAGTTGGGGCCAAACTCGAGCACACTGAACCCAAACCCAAAAGCACCCTGACTTTTTCCAGTCTCACATCATATTTTTATTTGTTTAGTTTTACTGATGAGATTTTTAGGTTAGTTAACTAGTACTTCCTGCTAACTTGTTTTGATATTTTATCAGGTCTTACCTAAAAACATATGCTTGTTTTGAGTACATGTGCTGACAACTGCTTAAATGCATCTCTCTATATTTATTGCAACCTTTGCCTGCGCTTTCATCTTTTTCAAAGATTTTGTATGATCCTTTGGTGTAGGTTATTTAGAAAAAAATGAATTGATGAGGTATAACCTTCCAGGAAAAAAAATATATAAGCATCCCATAAAGAAGTGCAAATATAAACCAAACAGAGGAGAATGGGCAGAAACAGTTTACTTATATGTAGAAACATATATGTTTACTTATATGTAGAACACTTTACATCATCTCTATTTTTCTTTGAGAGTTCATTCATCTGTGGCTACAATTATATTATTTGCATTATGAGACCTGAATGAATTCTTTCCTAAAGCAGAAATTCCAAGGAAAATCGTTTCACTTTATGAAATTACACTTAGCAGGTTTATTTGTTCTCTCTCAACTTGAAACCCACAAGTTTTTATTAAGGCTATGGTTCATATTTCAAATAGCAAGAAATCTTCAGGTCTCTCTCTCTTTCTTGCCCCTCAAAATAAATCTACAAAGCACCTGGATTTAGAAGAACAACATAGATATATTGCCCATTAACTCTGGAAACTAGCAAACACTTCCATAATAAAAATAAATAGTGTGTACTGTAATCGATGAGGAGGCAACATCCCACATTGTTTATTGATTCATAAGGTTAAGATTAAAGTAGGATTCCTGCCTGTGTTTATCAACAGAATTTTTTTTTTTTTTAAGCAGTAAGTGAACCTGGAATCCCACAAACCAATCAATAAAGTTTAAAAGCTTCAGTGAATCTAACCCATAACAGGTCCTTGTTTGGAGAACATGCTCAAGAAACACATGTGCCTTTAAGAGGTCTTGAAAGACTTTACACCCATGGACCATTACCATTCCCAAACACCCTGCAGCATTACCAGCCCAACATATGCTGACTGTATATCACCGTGACCCTCTCACTAAAGCTCTTTTGACTGGAGTGCTTTTAATACCCACTTTCTCAGCTGAGCTCAGGAGTGATTTGTTTTACATGCCACATTAATCCTTTCCACATTTTCTGGATGAGGCAACCACAATTCCACTTGTGAGGTGTTTCTAAAACACAGTTATAGGAATAAAGCAGCAGGGTCCCAGACTTGACAACTTCCCTCTAGGCAGCTGACAAAGTGGGCTATCGTGCCTCGGTTTAACTCTTCAAATGAGCATTTGTGCCCAGCCACTAGGGTGGGCCAGGCTTCTAGGCCAGTAGGAGGCCCCATTTATTGAAGGCAATTTACTCTCAATTAAAACGCTGTAGGAATCTCCATAGATGTAATGCCTTATTGATACTAATGCATATCAGTAAAATGAAAATCCAGAATAAATGGAAAAGAGCAGTAGAATCAAAAATATAAAAAACACACCTCAGTCAAACCAAAGTTTATATACATCGCACCTTAATAATTGTGGGAAAAGAGATTTTTTAAAAATTAAATAAATAAATAAATGGGCAATTAGTGTTCAAAGCAAGGCTTTTATTATGTGGTAATTTTACAGTTTTAACTTTAAAGGTAACCCTCCCCGCCCCCCAATATAGTCCCAGACCAGTGAACTTCTGTTGCATGCATTTATGAACTTTTCTACATTTTTAATGTTCATTGAATATAAGTAATGTAGGGTTTCGAAATTTCAGGTTGTCAACAAGGCTAAGTGATTGGACCAACCAATTGTTAAAAAAAAAGTTTTTACATGTCAGCACTTGGCTGATTTTATTAACTTGTTAGTATTACGCTCCCAATTTTATGTGTTAAAATCTAACTGTACAAGCAACTTGAGGCCTAAAATCATGCCTTTATCCAATCCTAATTTATTGTTCTTCCCTCATAAATTTTATTTGCAGCTTCATTGGTCTGAACAAAGCAATAAATCAGAGCGAGGTGAGTTTTACATAGTTTAGATGGACTCCGTTATTTTCACTTGAAATTAATCGAATCCATTCCTTCAGGTGTCATTGTCATGTAGCTAATAGTACGTCTCTAAGCAAGATGTCACTTGAGTCAAAGAGATCTTTTTCGCCTACAAGATATCAGTTACACGTGCTCAGGTGATAAATTATTTACATAAATTATGGGGAATTTGATGTAGTTTATAACATATTTGAAGTTCTCTAAGTCAAAAAAAGAATACTCCCCTATTCATTTCTTATCTTGGGTTGTCTTTCTAGGACAATAAGAAATATAATTCTAATCATTTTTCTAAAGAAGCAATGTGGAACAATAATGTACAGAGGTTTCATTGCCACCGTTGAAACCCTGGTTGCTAAATTGTGCTATGAATATCATAGTGCTCATTAAATATTTATAAAATGGATGACGAATTCAAAAACACCCTTTCACATTCTAAACAACAATCTAGTTGGTAATAATAATAATAACAATAATAATACCTACCATTTATTTTAGCACTAGAATGCCTACCTAAAAAATAGATATTTTCTAGTGTTTTTTAAAATGAAGACTCTGATTAAGTAAAGAAAAAAAGATGATTATAATCTAATTCTCTTTTTTTCTGTACACACACATTCACGTGGACACACATATATGCCACACTGACCAGAGACCCTAGTTTTTAAAAATTAACATATACTCAGAGCAGAATTAATACTTAGATCATTTGCAGATGTGAGGCAAGATTGTCTATATATTAAGGATAAATTATTTTAAATTTATAATTATGTAAATTTTTAGAACATTCAAAAGTTGAGTTTAAATGAATTTGTCAACAACTTTTAGAGAAACGTAACAATGTATGGTTTAAAGTTGATGTGATAGAGAAATGTAAGTCATTTAATCTATGGTTTAAAATTGATTTTTAAAAATGACTTTTAGCTTTTGGAACTCTTGTCTCAATATCTAGAATCATCTCAAATGACAGGATGTGTTTAAGAAAAAACAATGCCTGAGTATAAAGTTGACCGTCCTAAACTTTATTTTAAACGATCTGTTTTCAGTATCTTTAAAGAAAACCTTCTAGGTTACTTTCTTTCTCTAAATTTTTGTTTCTTTAACAGAATCTAGAATTCCTTGGCTAGCTTAGAATCGTAAAAACATTGTTTTTTACTCTGCTTGGACATTTGCTCATTTGAGTTTGGGTTCATATTTAGTTATATCCACTAAAATTGCCCATTCCTCTTTTGCCATTGGGCATTTTTTCAATCTTAACAAAGCCAAGTCCATATTATAGGCCTGCTGGCCAACATTCCAGGTAAATGAATGGTTTTAAAGAAAAATGGTGCTATTTTTCAAAAGCCTGACATTTAAAAAATACAAGTCCAGAATTGAAACCTTCAATAATTTTTCCATGCCTATATGCTACAAGAAGCAAATGGTTACACAAATGAATACATCTGGGATTATTTTCAAGCTGTTATTCCCCACCAGGGAAAATATTTAGAAATAAGACTCAGTCTTTGTGCTAGAACTACAAAGGGCCCAGCCATCTTGATGCTTTTCCATATTGTTTAATGATTTTCCTCATATTGTGTGGTGGCTTTACTGCCCTGTTTCGTATGCCTTCCCATTCACCATTGGTAACCATTTATGTTGGGTATGTTCCAATTTCCAAATCTGTTTTGTGGCATTTATAGCTTGCAGTTAATAAGGCCATTCAGTATTTTTTCAATATAAAATATTAAAAATATACTTTGTCATAGAAAGCTAGAGGAAATGATTCAAAATTAAAAAACAGCCTTATTAAAGGATGGAGTAAGCTTGCCTTTAAATTGTTAAGTGAGGATGACTATGGTTAAGAGGTGGCACTCTGCTTCTAGAGTCCAGGAGGTGCAGTATTTGGTGCGTGCATGTACATGTGTGTGTTATATGTATATGTATATGTATTATATGTATACATGCATATAGAATCCAGTAAGCATATGTGTATGTGTACACACACATACAATAAGTGCAAAAGGAACGGTAATCCATATATCTCACTTTTCAACCTCAGACTTTATAACACACAGCCTCCAACAAATATGTTTATTTTCATTATCACCTCGGGTTTTAGAGTTCTAGCTTCCTATGATTTCATGTAAAACAAGCAAAAAAATATTTAAAGTTTGTAAGATGCATAAATATATATGTCTAGGAAACTAAAATCACCAGAATTAACTCCAAATTAAACCATAAAAAATATTATCATGAAAGTAGTCTACTCAACATCTATCTAAGGAGATTATGTTAATCATGCTTTTATGGCCCCTTGTCAATTCAATCTAAATTAGATATTCAAATATATTTCTTAATTTGAAATACATTAGATTCAATTCCTAAATCGTTTTGATTTCTTATATTTAAAATGCACCTTGCCAAACTAAGAATTTTCATGTTTACTTTTTTCTTTAACTCCAAAATTAAAAGTGACTAGAGATTTTAATTATCACCAAATTCCAAATAAGATAAAATCTTTTGAAAATAGAATTCATTTTTAATATATCTTCATGAATTTCAGCTTCAATGTCATATTATCTTAACAGAATAATATTTTTTGTAAGAGAATACAAGCTCTAGTTACTTAAGAGTGTACAAATAATGCATGAGATGGAAGATGGCTTGGATAATAACTGTGGCTCATCCATTTCTATACTTGGGAGTTCTGCGAAAGAGGAAATTCTCAGCTTTAACCCAAAGAGGTAAGAAAGAAAGACCTTGTCTTTGAGAACTATTCTTATATTATTGAATCAGAAAACAACACCAATTTTAGGATATGGGCATTGATGGATGTGCTTACAGAGCTGAGATCTACAGAGAGAGAAAATAATTTCTGTGAACATAATTTGGAGGTGTTCCTACCCTTTAACATCACCTGAATGAGGGGTGTGATATGTGCAAATAGGCAATATTTGAGCTTGTGATATTTATACTATTTTAAAAACAGTGACATCAAATTAATAGATATTTACATATATTACATTAACTTCCATTTGCTTTTTTTTTTTTTTTTTTTTTTTGAGCCATCCTGCCACCTGTTGGCAGCTCAGCGGCTGCTCAGCTTGGGCCGGGACTCAAACCGCTGTTGCTCAGAGCTCAAACTCTTGAGCGAGCTCTTAACCAACTGAGCCACTCAGCCGGCCCCTCCATTTGCTTTTTTGCAAAAACATATTTAATTTCACCAAGTTATGTTTCATGTTAATTATTTGAATGTACATCTAAAGATGTAGGTGGTTTTGAACTAATATATACTTATTTTTCTGATTTTAAGAATAATAAATGTTCAAGTGAAAGCATTTGTCAGTATAAGAGCAAAAATTTGGAGAGTCCCCTTAATATCACTATTCAAATATAATGAAGATAATATATGTATATCTACATAAAACATATATATGTTAACAGATTCATGTATAGTATTTCTGATTTTTCACATGTATATACCACAAGTGTATACACTAATAGTTCATATTATTATTAGCTACAGAATATTGTTATTATTAATTCACAAATACTGGATAGAATTTTAGGTCCTGTCCTGCATCTTGTTACTTTCACTTAATAATTCATGGACTACTTCTCTGCCAATACATAAAGATGTGCTCCAATATTTTAAATATTACACTGTATTCCCTTAATAAATTATCATTTATTTAACCAATTCTCTATTGATGAAATATTTAGATTGCTTCCAAATATTAACTGTTAAAAACAATTCTTCATTGAGCATTCTCTCATAAATAGTTTTCCATACTTGGGTTTATATAGATATTGTGTAATTTTTGAAAATATGATTATTGGCTCAATGGGTATGCACATTATTCAATTTATTGAAGCTTTCAAAAAAATGTAATCATTTACATTATCAACAAAATTGTCAGAGAATGCCTGTTTTATCACTCCTATACAAACATGTGCTATAATTTCTCCTATTTTCTTTTTAAAAATAATACAAATAATACATGCTAATGTAAAAAACTTCTAGCAATATAGAATTATATATATGTGTACATATCGATATATAAACATATATATTAAGATTAAAAGGCAATTTTTTCTGTCCCAACCTCCACACCCTTTAACTGTCCCCTTCCTACCACTCGCACACCAATCTCACTCCCCTCTTTACCATTATTATCTCTGTACAATATTTAGGTTATTTTCAGGTTTCCCTAGTACAAAAATTACTCCATATTAACATATTACAGAAATCTTTACCACTGTGTACATTTTAAGAATAGATACTTAGAATTGAAATTATGGACTCAAAGAATATGTACAACTGAAATTTTGATAAATATTGCCAAATTGCCTTATTAACTAATTTAAAATATTTGCTAACCATATGGCATAATATTTCATTGTTTGTAGTTATAAATTTTTTGTATTGTTGAGATGAAGAGCCTGATAATGTTTTTAGGTCATTGAGTATCCTTGGCTCTGAAAGGTCCTGGCAATTTGCTAAATTTACTAATATGTTGTTTGCTTACATTTTGATTTATAAAAATTTTTTCTCTATTGTAATTGTTACCCATTTGGCTATTATATTTTTGTCTCTCCACCCTGTAAGGGTCTTCATTTTTCCTTATATATTTTAATTTTTATGTTTTAAAATTTACTAAATGTTTTACCTTATGATTTTTGAATTTGCCAACATACTTAGAATAAGTTTTTTAAGTTAAATTTACTGGGATGACATTGGTTAGTAAAATTATGTAAGTTTCAAGTGTACAATTCTACAATACATCTTCTATATATTGCATTGCATGTTCACCATCCAAAGTCAAATCTTCTTCTATTACCATGTATTTGACACCCTTTACCCTGTCCTACATCCCTCTCTTCCCCCTTATCCAATGGTAACCACTAAATTGTTGTCTGTGTCTACGAGTTCTTGTTTCTTTATTTGTCTTGTTCCTTTGTTGCTTTCAGTTTTAATCCCACATATGAGTGAAATCATATGGTTCTTGACTTTTTCTGTGTAATTTATTTAGCACGATAATCTCAAAATCCATCCATCTTGTCACAAATGGCAGTATTTCATCTTTTCTTATAGGTAATACCCCATTGTATACATGTACCACATCTTCTTTATCCAATCTATGGAAGGACAATTAGGTTGTTTCCATTTCTTGGTCACCGTGACATACGACATATATCTTTATGGAAAAATTTTAGAAAACCTTCACCTCAAAGATAAAAGATATCTACAAATGATTTATATATGTGTGTGTGTGTGTATGTGTGTGTGTGTGTGTGTGTGTGTGTGTGTATTTTACATGTTTAACACTTTGAATTCCATATTTGGGATTTATTTTGGCAGATGTGAAGTAACTGTCCAGGTTTATTTTCCAAGTTTATTACTTTTTTCCAAATGATAAGCCAGTTGGCTCAATACCACTTCATGAATGATGTAGACTATGTAGAAATGCCAACTTTTACATATATTATTTTCTCATGCATATTCATATACTTTTAGATTCTCTATTTTGTGCCATTGATATAATTGTTTCTACATCAATATTGAATGTTTCCAATCACTTTAACTTTATAATAAAATGTAATGCTATGTAAGACTAGGTCGTAATCATTGCTTATGTTTCAAAAAATTTTCTTAGCTTTACTCATGAGATTTGAGATCAAACAGAAACAAATGTTTGATTTCATTGGGAATACATTGAATTTTCACATTAACTTAGGAAGGATTGATATTTTTAAATATTTTTAAATTTACTTTCAGTAATACAATATATATCTGAATAAAGATCTTTTTAAAATCCCTCAGTAGATTTTTACAATCATATTCATGTTTATATAAACTATTTCTTTTGAAGTTTACTTATGGGTGTGTTATATTTTTATTGATTTTGTAAATGGAGCATATGTTTTATATGTGACACTGTTGGTAAAGGAAAATCATTTATTTTGCAAGTGTCTACCTTACTGAAATTTGCTATAATTTCTAATAATTTATGCAAGTTAGTTTGCTTTTCTAAAGAAATTATCATATAAGCTACAGATAATTATAATTTTGTTTCATCCTTTTGTTGTTTTTTAAAGGATTTACTAATTTGTTGACTATTTATAGAATAATTATTAAATAAATAAAAGTGGTGATAACAGATACCCCTATCTCAATCTTAACTGTGATGGTTAATTTCATGTGCCAACTTGACTTTGATAAGGGATGTCCACATAGCTGGTAACATGTTATTTCTGCATATGTCTGTGACAGTGTTTCTGAAAGACATTAGCATTTTAATCAGTAAATTAAGTAAAGCATATCAACCCTCACCATGATGGACAGGCGTCATCTAATTCATTGTAGGCCTCAATAGAACAAAAAGGCTGAGGAAGGGTGAATTTTATCTTTCTTCTTGATCTGGGATGTCCATCTTCTCTTGTCCTTGAACATTCAAGCTCCTGGTCCTTGGGCCTTTGGACTCAGGGATTTACTCTTCTGGTAAATTTCAGTTTTTCAGACTTATAGTAAAATGTAAGAAGTTACTCATATTCTATAAAAGGTAGTCTTTAGCAGGATCTTGGGTAGCACCATGTAATAAACCAAAATACAAATTCTGTTGGCAAAATGCATAAATATTCACAAGACACAAGATAAATGAAACCTATTTTGTTCAAAAAACCAAATTCAGATGATATTTTGCTGCCATAGAGTTTTGTAGAATAAAGGAGCTTTTGAAATTTGGGATGACAGATAAAGGATTTGGACATGTATATTCTCCTGGGAATAGTACACTTTTGGTGATGTTTGGACTAGTAGGAATAGGTGAGATTATCCATATAGAAAAATGAATTAGAGAAGAAAGAAGTGTTAGTGGACTAAAACTAAGGAAAATTATCATTTAAAGGAAATTTATCCCCTGAAGAAAATCCAGAGGGATAAGCCTAAATTATTAGAGTATAATATTTAAGAAGGCAATGTCCACCAGATCAAGTATGATAGACTGAGCCAACGAACAGCCATGTGAACAAGGAACTAAAAGGCATTTTAAAATACTATAATGAAAGGCAAACAGAATGTTGTGGTAAAAATGTACCCAGGAGGCAGCTTTAGAGTGGGTGGTCAGGGAGGCCTGTGAGGAGTGGCCATTTAAGCTGAAGCCTGAGCATCATAAAGGAGCGTGCATGAGAGAGAAACACGGTCCAGGCAGGGATTCTGAACATTTTTATGCCATGGACTAGACCTCTGGCATTCTATAGAGGCTGCATTCCTTCTCAGAAAATGTTTGTAAATGCATAACATACAATGCATAGAACTATGAAGGAATTCAATTCTACTGAAATATTATATTATGTAGAAAAAATTCATGTATCTTTGAAGTAGTAATACATGCATGTATTAATTATTTAAAATAGAGAGATAGCAGGCAAGTCTAATAATGCACAACATTAAAATAATGCTATATAGAAACAGTAGTTCAAGATATCTGTAATAACTACAATGTGATATGAAAATATCCATGATTTCTATTAATGACAAAGTAACAGGTATTGCCAATACAACTGTGGAATATAATTAAAGAAAGAGGTAAAAATTTTCCTATTCAAGTTCATATACCTCCAACCCAGGGCAAAATTTGGCAGTGTTTTTAGGGAAAGTATTAACAGAAAAAGACACAAAACTCAGTATTCTGTAACAAAACTCTGAATTCTGTAGCCATCATCTTTAGCACTTTGGAATAATGTCCCAACACATTTTCTGGGTGACATGGAAGGCTACAAGTTTCCAGTGTGGCTCAAATCAGGAAAGGGAGACAATATGGTACCAGAGGTACTATGATGGGAGAATCAAAGCATAGACTATGGTATCTAGGATGGGAATATTCAAATATAGGCCAATGGGGTTCTGGAACAAGGCCATACCACTTATTGCAAAGAACTGTACACCTACTGCATACCTCCTGGTAGGGCGGGAATTTCTGACCTTGTGACATAAAATGACCAAGCAGCCAGACATAGCCATCATGAACTGAATCCTCTCAGATTACTGAAGTAATAATGGTCAGGTGTGCCTAGAAGTCATTAGAAGATGGAAGTGATACATCCAGAGTCAGGAATAAGCAGGGACAGAGAAAAAGTATAAGCGGGTGGCCCAGACCCACGCCCATGTTATCAACCACTGTTATACCAGATCTCCCTCAACTTACATGGCAGCAGTGAAGGTCCCTGCTACCCAGCTGATGGAGGAAAATGCCTGTCAATAGTGGGTTCACTAAGGAATTGCTGTGTTATGTTGGTGTTAGCTGAAAATGGATGACTGATTCACCATAGCTCCAATCAGAGGTTTCCCTGAAAGGCAATAGAGTAGGAAAACTCTCCCAATAGGTAGAGCTCAGAGTGGTGTATTTGACATCCACTTTGTGTGGAAACGAAAATAGCCCATGATCACATGAACTCATGGACGGTGGTGAATATCCCAGCTGGTTGGTCAGGAGCGTAGAAAGGAAGAATGGAAAATTGGGGACAAGGAGGTTTGGAAAAGTGACATACATTTGGACCTATAGAGTAAGCACAGAATATGAAGGTCTTTGATTCATATGTCAATGTCCCATCAGAGAACACACACACTATTCACAGAACAGGTACCAACTAATCCATCAGACAGAGTGACTTGGCCAGTAGACATCACCCAACCTCCATCACTGTCTGCCCTAATGCTGGCACAATGGACAAATGAAGAGTGCAGTCATGGAGGCTACATCTGGGCTCTTGAGCACGGGCTCCCACCCACCAATGCTATCCTAGTGACTGCCCCTGCTGAATGTGCAAATTGTCAGCAAAGAGACCAATCCTGGAGCCCAGTACAGCACTGTCATCCCCTTAAGAGTATAATCAGCTTCTTGGTTGACTGCAATGGACCCTTCCACTCTGAGAGGAGCAGTGATTCATTTTGAGTGTCATTGAGACATGCTCTTGGTATGGGATTGACTTCCATGCCAGCAGAGCCTTGTCTGAATCCAATATTGGAGGACTTACAGAGTGTTTCATTCACTGACACATAATAACAAAAATGTTGATAGTTACATTGAAGGAGGTGTGGCAGTGGGAATATGACCAAGGGATCCGCTGGTTCTTTCCAATGCAAGTCCACACAGAAGCCACTAGCTCAGAATCACAGTAACTTGGCCTCTTAAAGATACAGCTGAGATACAAATTTGGAAATGATACCCTGCAAGGATCCTCCTCCAAGACGATACCATCCTCAAGACTGAGTATACAGTCTAAATCAGATGCATCTGATGTTTTGTCTTCAAGCAGAATGCATGGGTCTGGGAGCCAAGTGGTCCAAGTAGGAGTGTTCCCAATTACCATGACTCCCAGGGACACACTAGGGGAATTTGTGCTTCTGATTGACACACATTTAGGCTCTGTGGATTGAGGGGTTCTGGTTTCCAAAGGAGAATTCTTTACCAGTGGACACAGTGATAGTCCCATTGAACTCTGTGCTACAGTTATTAATCTACTTCAGGTTACTTATATTAAAGACCTTGAGGGAAGCAAATGAGTCAGCATAGTGGTAGGGGGGTGATTGACATCAATCTTTAAGAAACTGTAGGGCTTCTACTACAAGAGGGATCAGAAAATGTTAGGTTTATTCTGGGGTTATTCAGTGGGTCATCTTTTGGAGAGTAATTAATACTCTTATCTCCTCCTCCACCCCTGTTTTAGAGGCCCCTCATCTTCAATTAGTTGCTCTCTTACTCTAGGGTTGCTCTCCTAGTAGGGTGATCCAGAGCCTTAGCCCTGTGGGATTTGAGGGGAGGAAATTTTACCCTGTGGTTTTGGAGATAGATCATTTGCAGAGAGTGAATCATGTGGATTTGAGAAGAATATAAACACTTGTAACAATCTCTGGATGAAACAGGAATCAATATAAAGATCGCTCCAGCCAATGTCATGGTTGTAATGGTATTTCTCAATAGAGTTAGGCCATTTTATTTTTCCTGGTAATAATTGGTAGCCAAGGAAAAGTAACAGAGAAAGTAACTGGTTGAAAGAAACCAGAGATAGAAGTTGACAATCTAAAAGTATAACACAAAGAAACTCAAAGGGCAAGAAATTTGAGGGCGGTGTTAGGAAAAATCATGAAGTCAAGTTTTGGAAGGTAAGAAAATAATTATGGATTGGCAATGAATGTGTAAGAGAAAGAGATCAGGGAACTAAAACTCTAAAAATTGGGTTGAGTTACATAAGGAACTGGGACGGATAAGAGAATTAAAAGTTGTTGTCAGAAAATATATAGAAAGTGTCTGTTCAGGTCCTCTGCCCATTTTTAATTGGTTTATTTGGGGTTTTTTTTGTTTGCTGAGCTGTATGAGTTCTTTATATATTTTGGTTATTAGCCTTTTTTCAGAAACGTTGTTTGCAAATATCTTCTCCCATTCGGTTGGTTGACTCTTTGTTTTGTTTATGGTTTCTTTTGCTGTGCAGAAGCTTTTTAGTTTGATACTGTCCCATTCATTTATTTTTGCTTTTACTTCCCTTGCCTTTGAGGTCAAATACATAAAATCCTTTCTAAACCCAAGGTTCATATGTTTAGTACCCATGCTTTCTTCCAGACACTTCTCCCAAGAAGACATACAACCAACAGATACATGAAAAGATGCTCAACTTCACTAGCTATTAGGGAACTGCAAATCAAAACCACAATGAGATATCACCTCACACCTGTTAGAATGGCTACTATCAACAAAACAAGTAAAAACAGGTAGAAAAAGGAAACCTCATACTCTGCTGAAGGGAATGTAAAGTGGTACAGCCACTACAAAAAACAGTATGGAGGCTCCTCAAAAAATTAAGAATAGAATTACCATATGACCCAGCAAGCCCTCTTCTGGGAATATACCCCAAAAATCTGAAAACATTTATCTATAAAGATATATGTACCCCTATGTTCATCACAGCATTATTCATGGTGGCCAAGACATGGAAACAACCGAAGTGTCCTTCAATAGGTGATTGGATAAAGAAGATGTGGCACATGTATACAATGGAATAATACTCAGCCATAAGAAAAGATGAAGTAAGTACTGCCGTTTTCAACAACATGGATAGATCTTGAGATTATCATGCTAAGCAAAATAAGTCAGACAGAAACAGTCGAGAACCATATGATTTTACTTATATGTGGGACATAATACTGAAAGCAACAAAGGAACAAGACAAACACAAACTCATAGACACAGACAACAGTTTAGTGACTACCAGAGGGTAATGGGGGAGCAAAGGAGGTAGAGCAGAGTAAAGGGGGTCAAATATATGGTGACAGAAGATTTGACTTTGGGTGGTGAACACACAATACAGCATATAAGTGATGTATTATATATAGAATTGTATACCTGAATCCTACATAATTTTACTAATATCGTCCCAATAAATTTATTTAAAAATGAATATATAGGAAAAAAGACAAAATAGAACATTTGAGCAACAGATACTGAACAAAATTCTTGACCGAAAAATGAACTTAGTGTCATTTTCACTAAGTATTTACACATAAATACGTAATGTGACTAATCTATGTTGGTCCTTAATGATAAGGTAAAGGAGAGATAAATTGCTTTGTTTATTGATGTTAGGAGTAATTTGGTTTAAACTGCTGTGTGTGTGTGTGTGTGTGTGTGTGTGTGTGTGTGTGTGTGTGTGTGTGTGTAAGTCTAAGGCAGTTAAATGCATTGGAAAAATAATGTATTTTTGGTCTTCAATGCATTTTTTATCAAGACAAGGTCTCAATAATGTAGCATGTATCAGAGTTTCAATATATAATTTGTTTAACTAGGACAACAGTGTCCTTCTTGTTAGAATACTTCAAGTTTGGTTTTTTTAATCTGAAATATATTCTCTGTTTTGGTCAAGAGAGATCAGTTATTTCTCATAAAGTTTGTCTCCACAAATGATGGACACAAATACTGAAATAATTTGCATAATTTTTTCCAAAACTGTAAAACGTTAGCTTAAAAAAAAGTTGTTTGTTACAACTTTCTAAGTAACCATGAGATAAAATGATGCAGTCCTTCTTTCAGATCATGTAATAAATTAAATGAGGTTATTGTGGAGAGCACCCTACAGAAGTGTTTGGTTTTTTTTCCAGAGCACAATATTACAATTTTCTACAGTGATTTGTATTTCCCCATAGCAAAGTCTCTGCTTTTTTTTAAATTGAGGTATAATTGACATACAACATTAGATTAGTTTCAGGTGTACAGTGTAATGATTCAAAATTTGTATATCTTGTGAAATGATCACCACAAAAATTCTAGTTAACATCTGTCACCATACATAGAGAATTTTTTTTCTTGCGATGAAAATTTTTACAATTTACTCTCTTAGCAACTTTCAAATACACAATAGTATTAACTATAGTTGCCAGGCTTTACATTACATTCCCTTGGCTTATTTACTTTATAACTACATATTTGTACCTCTTGACTCCCTTCGCCCATTTTGCCTACCCCTCCACCCGCCACTTCTGGCAACAACCAATCTGTTCTCTGGATCCATGGCAGCTTTTAACAAGCAGTATCTCTCTACCTGTGATGACTTTTTATATGATGACATCATTTTTCCATTGTATCAATCTGAGCACATCCTTACCACCAGGGACATTTAATAGGCAGTCTACACATCCCTTTGGTATATATTCTCAAGAATGTATTCCAGGCTTTGGGGTTTTTGCTTTCTATTCTTAAATACATTGGCACTCAAGGCTGCTTAAACAAGCATCAACAAAGGTGCCTGTCTTCTTTGAAGTTATTTTCTGCGGAAATCACAGCCACTGACCAAATGATTTGGAAAGATTAAATTGTGCTTATTTTATGGCATTCTAAAACAGCAGGGTTAAAAACTGGGCCAGCTGCCAGCCACTCGGCACCCACACTTTCATGTTTGGCTGCCAGATACCTCCACACGAATTATTCTGGAAGCTAAATGTGCAATGGCGCCATTATGGAAAGCAGAAATAAGTTTCGGAGTTTCAATGCTTTGATGAATGGATAATTCAAATATTATCCATTTTTACATGCATGCAAAATACTTTTTTAGATTAGATTGGATTTTGGTTGCTGGAGGAAGTTTTTTCCTTTCTCTTGGAGGAAAGCCATCCTTTACACTAGTTAAATTTCCTTTTTCTCTGTTCCAGAGGAATGTGGAAAACCTTCCTCCAACTCTATCAAAAATCAGAATGTGTACTTAGCCATTTTATTTCTAATAGAAGCCATATATATATATATATATATATATATACATATATATTATATATGTATGTATATATGTATATGTATACATACATATATAAAATATGTATGTATGTGTGTGTGTGTGTGTGTGTGTGTATTTACACACACATATATTGGGGGTGCCAAAAAATGTATACACATAACTTATGTTCATCTTTTGTTATCAGTATATATTGAGCATTACAATTTTAATACAGTTTTTTCCTTTCTTAAAATGTGTATACATTTTTTTGGCACCATCTGTGTGTGGCACACACACACATTTGGAGCACATTTAAAACTATTCATGTAATATGTGACAATTATAAAGGAATCAAATGACTATATTTAGAAACCCGATTTAGTCCATGTTAATTCACACTGGGAACAGTTTCTTCTCTAAACTCTGCCGTACTCACCAGGCTGAGTTGTTGCCATGCATTCATTACAGACAACGCTTGATGAGATACCATCCTTATCCTTAGGCCAAGGACTTGAGATTCTGCTCTCCCAAATGAATCCTGATTTTTTACACTTAAAAACATTGTTAATGAACATATGTTACATTATGTTTATAACAGGCCATCTCAAATCATTTTTAAAGACAGCTAAAATATAAGCTATACAATCAACACTAACAAAATCACAGAAGATGGTGCCTTTCCCTTATACAAAAATCTTTTATTAATTTTTCCTTCCTAAATTTAAGAAGCCCTGTTGTGTAAATCATTCAGTGCCTCTTTTAATTATTCTACAGTAATACTAAATGACTAATACATTTTGTATTGCATTATAATTAAAATCTTAACTGCACTGAGAAAATGTGAATGTGTCATGTTGTATGAAGCGATGTTGAAATCTTGCCATAAATGGTCCCAGTCAAGCCTGAAAAACTGTTATTATTATTTCTTTTTATTAATGTCTAAGTAATCTGCATTTTTGATAACTTCAGTAAGCCTCATGACTGTCAACATTTGCCGTTTACTTTTACTTTCCCCCAAATTATTTTTGACATTTTGGTTTCCATTTAACAAGTAAGTAAGCAAGCTTCCATTCTTGCAGATATTATTTAATAGATACCACATGTACAAGGACATAAGTAAACACCATTTTACTGCAAAACAGGTTAATAAACACAGTGCAAATATTGTTGCTACAATCCTATATTATGCAAATAGGAACAAACTATTTTATAGCAATTATCTGGACTCGCTAAAAATCAACAGAGGCCATTATGTCTCAGGTGGGGATTAACACAAAGTTAAATTGGTACTAATCTACCTTTTAAGGAGGGAAGCTCTGCAAGTGCTTGCTCTGCAGAGGCTGCTCATTTTACTGTACAGCCAAATGCTACCAACAGGAGGGAATTCTTAGGAGACCAATTTGAATTAACACATTTGGAAAGTTAGTGGAAGTATAAACACATATGATATTAAAAAGAAAAAGGAAGGAAAGGAGAGGAAAGGAAAGAAGAAAGAACCATATATACAATTCTTACTCGAAGCCACACTTTTCTTTGTAGATTTTTCTGATAGCTTCCTTTGCCAAAATTCTACCCAGGCCCACAATCTAGATGTGGTTCTCTACAATGACGGTTGATTGGTATATCAATCAAAAGTCTTTTAAGATGTGTGTGTTGCAGGCTAATAAACAAAATGTGTTCACCTTTTCTGGAGAAGTTGAAATATACCTCTTGTAACTGATACAAAATAGGAGTGATCCTCTCTTTGGGACTATTAGCTCAAAAGAAGGCAATGAAAGGAGCTATCGCATGGCCCCACGTACTATGAAAGTTTTCAGGATTTGGACTAGGAAAGGAGGGCCAGGGAAGGGAGACTGCACAGAGCGCAAAGGAAAGGGCTTAATCGTAGTTCTAGGAGCCACGATTAATAATTTGTGTCAAAAGGATATTATGAGACTGTTTTTGTCATACCAAGAGGGAGACCCATGTTACTTACAGTAACATTAGAAGTTGGAAAACTTGTTATATGATAATAAGCCCCTGAATAGAAATATTTTTGTTGTTGTAGTCTCATCTCTTTATTGTGGGATTTCAGAGAACACAGGTTTGTGGAGTTTGATTTCATTGAACTGTAAGTTAAGACGGCCACCTGGCCACATTGGGCTTCCCAAACCTCTGAATGAACAGACAAAGGCAGGATTTGCTATACTAGCGAGGTGATATATCCTGAATACCAAGGACAAATTGTACTGCTACTATAAAATGGAGGTAAGGAAGAGTATGTCTGGAATACAAAGCTCTGTTAGGGCATCTTTTAGTACTATCATGCCCTGTGATTCAAGTCTATGGAAAACTACAACTCAATTCAGGCAGAACCACTAATTACCTAGAACTTTTGGGAATAAAGGTTTGAGTCACCACACCAGGTAAAGAACCATGACCAGCTGAGGTGATTCTTTAGGGCTAAGAGAATATGGACTATATAGGGAACATATGTAGTTACAAATACCAGCTAGGAACAGGTGACCGGTAGCAAAACCTAGATCTATAATTGCTATGAGTGTTTCTTCCTTCTTATGAATATATATTTGTGTGTATATCTGTGTTTGTGTGTATACATATTTTTTTTCTTTCTTCTCTTATCATATAACATAAGATGTATTGACTTTACATCATAGTATTTAAGTTTTGTTAACTTTACATCATCATATTTAAGTCACAGGATGTGAAGGGAAGAGTAATTATTACCCAAGGACTTTACATCATCTTCTGGTGAAAGGGTTAGTGGAGTTTTGGTTGCACCCAGGAGAGTTGTATCATATTAGGAAGAAGTATGACTTTGTTAATGTCTTTAGAGATTAAATATGGCTTAAGGTGATGCATATGGGTGCCAAATTGAAAAGGGGTAGATAGTGATGGTTAATTTTACGTTGTCAACTTGGCTAGACCATGGTGCCCAGTCGCTTATTCAACCCCAGACAAGATGTTGTCATGAAGCTATTTTTAAAATGCAATGAACTTTTAAGTCATTAGACTTTGAATAAAGCAGATTACCTTCCATTACTTCCATAACATGAGAAAACCAGAAATGATCAGTTGAAGGACTTAGAGTAACTACTGAAGTTTCCTTCCCTAAAGGGAAACAACTCTGCCTCCAGATCTCAGTATAGAAACCCTTCCTGCTAGTTTGCCTTGAAGATTTCAGACTCAAGAATGCAACATCACTTTCAGCATGAATTTCTAGCCTGCTAACCCATCCTACAGATTTCAGACTTGTCGCCCTCACAATTGCATAAGTCATTTTCTTAAAATAAACATTATCTATCTATCTATCTATCTATCTATCTATCTATCTATCTATCTATCATCTGTCATCTATCATCTATCCTATTGATTCTATTTCTCTGGAGAATCCTAATACAATCTTATATTCTGCAACCTTGATGTACTCACTTTTTCTAATAATTTATATGTAGATTATTTTAGTCTATCTGACTGTGAAGAGTAACAATTTTATTTCTTTGTATACATTTTATTTCCTTTCTTGTCATATTATAATAGGTAGGAAATCCAATAAAATGTTAAATAGCACTGTTGATAACAGGACATTAGGGGGGAAAGCTTCTAATATTTTACAATTTTATATTTTGCTGTGGATTTTTGTAGATACACTTTAATATACAATAAGGTTTTTTAAATTTAATTTTATAAAAATTTTTGTAAGTGATGGATATTGAAGTTTGGCTAACTCCTTTTCTGAGTATAACAAAAAAAGAAAACGATAGAATTTTTCTCTATTCTACTAATGTAATTAAATACACTGATTGTTTTTCAAATGTTGAACCAACCTAGCATTACTGGAATAATTCATTCTTGATTGCAATATTTTATTATTTTTATATTTTTCTAGATTTGGTTTGAACAGCTTTTCTTTAAAAATTTTGCATTGTGGCTTTTATTATTTTTAATCTTTGATTTATAGCCCAGTGTGTCATCATAATTTGTAAAACATTCCATATTTTTCCTTGAATTTCTGTTTGCTTTAATATTTTAAAACTGTCAGGTAAACATGAAGAAAAATAATTAAAAATAAACAACCACTAATAAATAAACCTCTCTTAGTTATTTGATCCCATGCTATATCATTGGCTCAATTAATTCCTGAAAAGTGAGATGAACACAAAGAGATTTGATCCCACTTTTTGAGATAATCACCTGCATGGTTCTACTTTTCTGTTTCATTATCACAATACTTAAAAGAGTTAAATTTACCAAAGTAGATGTTTACAAATGTGTATATTTTATTCACTGTTTTTTTAAGCTGTCAGAGTAGTCATGAAACACTACCAGAAATATGCTGGCTTTGGCAGAGATAAAAGTTGTATAATTTTGGAATTGGGAAGGCTTCTGTCTCAGTCACTTCCTATCTAAGTAGCCAACCACATTGCTTGGCACAGCCTGGGCACTCAGGAAATGGATAATGGTGTTCTTGTGGTTTTTGTTATGATTATCTTTAGTTTTGAACTGTTCATACCTTAGTGTTTTCTAATATCTTAGACCAAGAAGGAATGTGATACAACTTTGAAGCTAATATCGTCAGAAAAACTAATACCTAACCTAAGATGTAAGTTGCCTGTATTTTACTTTTTGCCCTTCCAAAAACACAGTTAAGAAAATAAAAAGACAAATTGCAGCCTGGTATAAATTATTCATAACACATCTACCAGACAAAAGATTTGTATCAGCATGTGTATAATTCTTCCAAGTCAACTACAAAAAAAAGAAAGAAGAAGAAAAAAGGAAAACTACCCAATCAAAGAATAATCAAAAGGTATGAACAGACACCTTACAAAATATTTTAAGTAGTGAGTAAACATATGAAAACATATGCAATATTAGAGAAATTCAAATTATATCCACAATGAGATATTACTATACACCTCTTAGAATGAATAAAATTAAGAAGACTGGCTATGCCAAGTGTTTGTGAAATATGGAGCAGTTAGAACTCTCATTCAATGCTCAAAGGAATGAGAAAGTGTACAATGTCTTGGGAAAGCAGTTTGGCAACTTTTAAAAAGTTAAAAATACACTTTTCCATGATGCCATTATTCCATTCCAAGATACATGCCCAAGAGAAATGAAAGCTTACGTCCACATAAACACTTATACCTAAATGTTCAAAGCACCTTTATATTTGTAGTACTAAAAACTGGAAACAACTGAAGTGTTCCTAAACAGGTGAACTGATAAACAATTGCAGGAAGTAATATTGAAACACAGTTAAGAAACACAGTTAAAAGGGTCAAGATGGCGTAGTAGGTAAATGCTATGCTCACCCAATGACTGCAACAAAATTACAACTAAACTACAGCACAACCATCGTTGAGAATCTCCTGAAGTCTAGCTGAACAGAACTCCTATAACTACGTATATACAGAGGAAGCCACAGCAAGACTGGCAGGAGGCGCAGAAATTTGGAACGGGTTGGATTCATACTCATGTGTGGTGGTTAAAAATCGGGAAGGATATCTCAGCTATGGAGGTTCCCCCGGCGACTGAGAGGTCCCAGCTCCACACCAAGCTCCCCAGCCCAGGGTTCCATAACTTCTGGATGAGAAAACCAGCAGAGATTATGGATGTATGAGACAGATGGAGGGCTGCTGGAGTCCAAGGAGTTCCTCTTAATGGGCCCATGCACAGATGTACACATGAATGGACTCATTTGCTTTGAGCTCCAGTGCTAGGGCAGCAGCTCAAAAGGTGCCAGGTACTTACAGGGAGTAACTGAATTGTCTAATTAGAAGGAAAGGGCTGGAGGAACTGCTTTCTCCCAGACACAAGTGCTGGCAGAAGCCATTGTTCCTTTGTTGAGACCTCCCCGTGCCCAGCCTGTACATGCAGGCAGCTGCCATATCTGAGTCTCCATCAACCTGGCTAACACTGTTGGCTCACCCTGGTGATTCCCTGAGACCTCGTCCCACCCAACTTGCGGGCCCACCCAAGCTGCTTCCAGTGGCTTTTCCATGCAAATGGCCTGTCTTGGCTCATGCTGCAAAATTTCCTAAAATCTCTTCAAGTTTCAAAAATCCCAAACTAGCAGCATCTGGCATCAGCATGCCTCATACCTCCTGCTAAGAAGCCTCAAGCCCAGCACTAGTGGCAGCTGGCCTCAGATCACAGCTTAGCCTCTTCCAGGCACCTCCTAGCCCAGAACAAGTGGCAACCATCTACAGATCACTTTGTTGCCCATACCAAGTGGCCCTGGGCAGGGCACAGGCAGCAGATGAACTTGGCCTGCACCACAGCACCTCTCAAAAGGCCCCCAGACCAATACACCTGGTGGACAGTATCATACCATACCAGAGCTCCACCCAACCACTGCCACAAATGACACACCCAAAGGGCAGACTCAGCAGGCACCAGAGCCCCAATAAAGCAAATCCTGTTTTGTAGGGTCAGCCCCTGAACAACAGCTCTTCCACTGTAGTCACAGCCAGTCTTCACAACGAATCAGCCTGAGGGTCAATCCCTCCTATTGATGTGCCCATGGCAATCAAGGCTGAACTACAACAGAAGGGTACACACAACACACACAAGGGACACTCCTGAAGAACCTGGTTTAGGTGACCAGGGAGATTGTGCCACTGGGCCCAAACCTACTACATGCCACTTTACCCAGATTGAGAGATATAGCAGCTCTATCTAATACATAGAAACAAACAGGGAGGCAGCCAAATGAGGAAACAAAGAAACATGTCCCAAATGAAAGCAGATCAAAAGTCCAGAAAAAGGACTAAATAAAATGGAGACAAGCAATCTATCAGATGCAGAATTCAAAACATTGGTTATATGGATGCTCAATTGTCTCAGTGAGAACTTCAATGAAGAGATAGGAAACATAAAACTGGAGATAGAAAACACAAAAAAGAACCAGCGAGTAATGATGAATACAATAACTGAAATGAAAAATGCATTAGAGGGAATCAACGGTAAATTGGATGAAGCAGAGGATCAGATCAACAATTTGGAAGATAAGGTAGCAGAAAACACCCAATCAGAACAGCACAAAGAAAATAATCCAAGAAAATGAGGATAGATTAAGGAACCTCTGGGACAACATCAAGCATCATAGAGGTACCAGAAGGAGAAGAGAGAGCGAGAAATTGAAAATCTATTTGAATAAATAGTGATGGGAAATTTCCCTAACCTGGCAAAGGAGATAGACATCTAAGCCCAGGAATCACAAAGAATCCCAAATAAGATGAACCCAAAGAGGCCCACACCAACACACATCATAATTAAAATGCCAAGGTTAAAGACAAAGAGAGAATCTTAATAGCAGCAAAAGAAAAGCAGTTACCTACAAGGGAGCTCTCCTTTGACTGTTAGCTGATTTCTCAACAGGAACTTTGCAGGCCAGAAAGGACTGGTATGAAATATTCAAGGACTTAACAACCAAGATTACTATACCCAGCAAAGCTATCATTTAGAATCGAAGAGCAGGTAAATGTTTTCCAAGACACCAAATAGCAAAAGTAGTTCATTACCACCAAATCAGTATTACCTGAAATGTTAAAGGGATTCTTTAAGAAGAAAAATAAAGAAAAAATATGAATAATAAAATGGCAATAACTGCATATCTGTCAACGATTATATTCAATGTAAATGGGTTAAATGCTTCACTCAAAAGACATAGGGTGGCTGAATGGATAAGACTTTTACATGTGCTGCCTACAAGAGATTCATTCAGATCAAAAGTCACACACAGACTGAAAGTAAAGGGATGCACATAGATATTTAATGAAAATAGAAATGAAAACAAAAAAATCTGGGGTATCAATACTCACACCACACAATATAGGCTTAAAAACAAAGAGGCAATTAAGGACCCAGTAATTCCACTTCTGGGTTTTATCTGAAGAAACCTAAAATACTAATTTTAAAAGACATATGTATCTACATGTTCATGGAAGCATTATTTACAATAGCCAAGATATGGAAGTAACCTAAGTGTCAATCAATGGATGAATGGATAAAAAGAAGTAATCCATATCTAGAATGGAATATTACTCAGCCATAAAAATGAATGAAATCTTGTTATCTGCAACAGCATGGGTGGACCTAGAGGGTATTGTGCTAAGCGAAATAGGTCCAACAGAGAAAAACAAATACCATATGTCGAATCTAAAAAAGAAAATAAACAAACAAAACAGAAACAAATTCATGGATCCTGAGAATATTTTGATGGTTTCCAGATGGGAACTTGGTTGAAGGAATGGGTGAAGGGGGGGAAGGGATTAAAAGGAATTAATTGGTAAATCCAAAATAGTCATAGAGATGTAAAATATAGCATATGGGATACAGACAATATTATTGTAATAACTATGTGTGGTCAGATGTGTACTAGATTTATCAGGGTGATCACTTCATAAGTTATATAAATATGTAATCACTATGTTGTACACTTGAAACTAATATAACATTGTACATAAATTGTCATTTAAAATATTAAAAAACACACACAACAATTCAGTAATCCAGCATTCATGGGTGGCTTCATGGTTAGAGAGGGTGGCTATAAATAAAACTGCAATTAATTATGAAAACATTGACATCTAAGAATGAAACAGGCAAACTGAAATGCGGCTGCCACTTATAGCACTCAAAGGAAAAATGATATTCTGGCAAGTAGTTATTGTATTAATGAATCCTGACAATTCTTATAATAAACTTATCTAAGCAGACTTCAAAATTTGCACACTTCATCCTTAGCCTGTGTACATTTCAAAGTTCAGCGATGCTTTTGGTGTTAAGCAAATAATGAATGACCTGGCTTTGTTCTTTGTAGTACTACACAGACGTGTTATAACATTTTTCGATGATACTCTTCTCACATATAATATTGACTATTTTGTGTGATTTTAAAAGTACATTTTATATTTCAAACAGCTAACACTACTTACAACAATGTAGTTTTGAGCAAAGCTGGTGTGAGCTAAGTTGTATATTGACCTCCCTCTTATTTTTGCCCCTCAGCCCGATGAGTCTTGCTCTACTTCCCTTTTGCTCACCCTACACCGAATCTTCAGGCTTTACGGAACAAGGCGGTAAAGGCAATTTCCAAATTCAGAATTCCTCCTTTAAATGAACTACTGGCACTCATTAGTGCTCTTACCCAAAGCTTCGAGGTTCCCAGTACTTCAGGCACATATTGGATGTGCTTCCTGGCCCATTATGGTGATGAGGCCATGGGACTAGTGCTCCTCAATGAGTTGTGAGAGCTGATCTGCGGATTGGAGCACCTAACTGCAACTGTGAGACCCTTTTAGGAACCCCTTTTTCTTTTGGAATAATGATGAGAAAAGTCTATGACTGTCTGTAAGGAACAGAAGCCCTCTGCTCCAGTGATGGTCATGTCACATAAGCAAGAAAAAATTAAAACTTCTATTATTTTAAGTCACTGGGACTTGCGGCTCATTTGCTGCTACAGAGTGAGCTTGCTTATCCTGAGGTAGATACAGTACCATGTGTTATGTGGTCACAATGGCATTCTAGGGACATTGTTTTAATCTTCGGTTTGGAATCCAGTGAAGTGATTCTAATGGTAGAATATTGCCAAGGGAATGGGGTTTTTTTTCTTTTCTCTCTTTGACAAATGCAAAATGAAGAAATCAGAGGAAACTACTTTGCAATTATCAAAGGGATTACAAATAAAATCCCAGCACTTACGTTGATAATATTGCCCAAGCCTCCCTGAAAAAACTTTCTGAAGCTGAAGTAGGAAAAATGCATTGTAAGAGCGATGACAGCGGCTCACCAATAATTCTGTAAAATATGAGTAATAGTATTGGAACAAGAATAAAGATTTTTAGATTTTTCTTGTGGGGGAGGGAACACACACAAACACAAGGACTGGTTTTTGGTTATAGACAAATCAGATCCTAACTTCTTCATATGAAACTCTGTTACCTGCCAGAAGCTCAAAAACCTTTTTATGAACGTTTTTTCAAAGACACTGTCAAGTCTTTCCCTAAATGAAGCGAGATGTCAAATCAGCAGAGAATTAAAATATATTTATTACAAAAAAACAAAAAAAAGAAACCAATCTCAAGCAGAAGGACATCTGATGTTTTACAGACATTCCGACACCTTCAGGAAATTTGAACTCACACCAAAGGGTCTGATAGTCATTTGAGTCTCCATCTGCACTGGAACACATGTGCACACACAATGCTCATTGAATCACTCCAGTGGAAAAAGGAAAAACAAACCCTGGTCTTAAATTATAGAAGTTTTCTACCATTCTTCGTAACCACAAAGTCTTTGGCAGCTGGAGACAGAGTGGCTTAGGGTGATCTGGTCATAAAGCTTCCTTTGGTGCTAGAAGTCACAATGCCGAGCTACAGGCAACGGCTGCTCCAAAGACACAGTGGCTATAAACTGCATGGCCCAGAAGAAATCTCAGATGGAGGGACAGTGTTGGCAGCAAACTAAGGAGGCATGCCTTGTTCTGATTGATCTCAGGGAGCTGCTTCTCAGTTTCTTCTAAGTTTGGTTCTTTGCTTCATGTTGTCAGCTCATTGCCAGGATTTGGATGTGCTAAAATTAATTTGCTTATTTCTTCCTTGTAACAAAAAATATCTCCGCCATTTTCAAATCCTTGATCTATATAAAACAATCTTTTAATATATATTCGGGCAGAAAAATAAGTGGTAACTTTAGATTTCACTGGGGTAAATTCACTATTCAATTGTTTGGGGGCAATGTATGTTAATTAAACACATTAACTTAGCTGCTCTCATTTATTATAAATTCATTGTACTGGGCATGTGCTACCTGCTATGCAACCTCTCCTTTAATCTTTTTAGTACACCTACTATTATCACTCCCATTCTACAGATGAGAAAACTGAGTCTTAACAACATTGCTACTTGGCGGGGGTCACACTGCTTAGAAACAGGCAGGAGATGGGATTCAAACTCAGTCCTAACTTTCAAAGGCTGTCCCGTGTTACTGTCTTAGATAGTCCTTTCTTTTCTACTTTTATAAAATATTAGTTTCTCTTGAAAGAAGCATCTTTACATCTTTCAAAGTAACAATTAGTGCTCATATCAGTGTTTCCATTGGAAAGAAGCTGCACATGGGTGAGTGCATGAGAGCACAGGGCGTGGACCTGAGGCAGCCATCTCCTAGCTAGGGGACCATGAGTGCATCACATACATCCCTGTGCTGCCGTTTTGGTGCCATGTCATCTCATTGTGGAGATTTATTTATTTGATATTTATAAAGCCCTAACCATGTTTAGTAGATAGTATGCAAACGTAGATACTATTATAATTACATGTGTCCAGGAATATCATATGCACATACTTAAATATATCATAACCCACAGATAAGCTCTCCCAGCTCAGACACCCAAATGACACAGAAAGCCCTTCCCAGAGGTTAAACAAAAAGCCTCACTGTGACTCAGAGAAATCCCAGTCCAGAGCAGGATGCAATGAACAGCGATGGTGTGCCATACTGACTCATAAAGTTTTAACTCAAACATTGCCCCCACCCCCAGCCCCCCCAAAAATCATGACATAGTAATCCTGTTCTGAACTTCATCTTACATTTCAACAGCTCTTTGGGCCATCTCAGTTGATACAGTTCAAATTTCCTGCTAGTCAGGTAGCACGAATATCTGCATTTCCCTTTTATTCCCTCCACATCATCTCAGGGCTTTCTTCACTGAGGAGGCACTTCCAGATTTGGGGTGAAAATTGAAACTGTAGAGCAGCAGTGGGGGCAGCCAAGCCAGGAGCTGGGGAGGGCTCATTAATCAGGATCCAGAACTGCCCCTGATGAGAACTTGGGGAAGTGGGGCACATTCCTCCCCGTGCGCGAATGTGGAAGTGCTCTCCGGCTTTCTTCTTTTCTCTTTTCCTGTGGTGCCTCAAAAAAAAAAAAAAAGTGCAAGCTCTGGCTCCTAGCCAATGGGGTGATTTCTTCGCTTAAAGAAAAGTGTAAAGTATTTTCACATTAAATGAAGAACTTCAGACATCTCCAGAATCTGTCCTTTGAGGGCTTGTTAAAATTCAACAAAGGCCCATTTATACTTGGATAGAAGCTCTTCCTCACCTCATTCTCTGAGTCGCCTTGGAGATTTTCATTTCTTTCTGCAACACCACTCCATTTTGTCTTAGCAACTCCTTTCAGGGGAGTTATGGCCATATCCATATTTTGAAAAATTTTTAACTCTCAGATTTCTAATTTTTCTTTAATCTCATCTGTGTTCTTAGTATTCATAGATATATATTTTTTAACTCCCTTGATTGTGTTGATTTTAATTGCCTTGTCCACTTGTTAGGGGTGACAGAAACATTTATTGTGATATTTTCTATTTGTAAAATTACAAACATCACAAGAGATTTACTAAAGAACTGGTTGTCTCTAAGTTTCTGATTTCTCATAGCAAGTTTTGTGAGACTCCTAAGTATCTACAGTCTTCACAAGGGATGTCAGGAGGAAATTTAGGAAGAAATATCCAAATGAAAGTTAATTGTACCTCCTGTTTACCTGAGGACAGACATATATCTTGCCTTTTTGGGTAGGGAATAAAGAAATATATTCTTTATAAGAGTGAAGAAGATTGCAAACTTTAGTTCCACTCACTGCTGTGTGCCCATTAACCAGCAGAGTGCTTCGCATATATTAGACACTCAAAACATGTTGTCTGAAGGAATAAATGAATAAATAAAAATGATTACATATTCAGCTTTCAAACAATTTTGAATCGACTCTTTTATCTCTTATTAGTAGCAGTTGAACTTGTTCTCTAGCACCATTTGTCATTTAATTCAGAGTGAACTGTGTACCATAACATTTTTTAGAAAAGAAAAACGCAGCATTTCTCACTAATGTGGTAAATGAACATCACATTTCTAGGTCTTCTTGGTTATGGACGTGCCTGTGAGATCGATGCAGCCTGGCCGTTTTTTTCTACAATACATGACTGCATGGCCTACCTGCAATTGTATGAGCAGCCACCTCAGAACTGGACCCAATGACACACTCAATTCCATACCTTCAGTGTAACTTAGGAAGAAGGATTAGTCTTTATTATTGTTGGAGAACTCCCACTTAATACCAAAAGAATGTTTAAGCGAGATTATTTCCTGCCTAATTACATTGATTAATTCTTCTGGGATAATGTAAACCGATTTTGTGCATGACTGTGAACACTGTTCTCACTACATAATAGAGGCTGCAAGTGATGTCATTCGTGTTCTTTAATTGACTGAAAAAATTACTTGTTTTAATCATATGGCAGGCCTTCTATGAGAAATTTGAGGGAGAACTTTAAACAGTGAAATTCAAATACATTTATCTAAAACTATCATCTATCTATCTACCTATCTACCTATCTATCTATCTATCTATCATCTCTCTAATACATTTATGAGATGAACAGCCAAGGTTGAGGACCACTCCTGTAACTGAAATTGGTTCTTCCTTAAAGACACTATTTCCCTGGGAGCTCTCATATTAATGGCTTATTTCCCTTCCCCACTCTCCTGCCCCTGGGCCTGGAGATGGAGCAGATGCTCTTGTTCCTCATTGCCACTTCTAGACAATCCTTTGTTCTTCTTTCATCACATCAATCCTTCCACTTTGAAAGCTCATGCTTGAGAGCTCACATAACCCTTCCTCTTTGCACCCATTTACTGACGTCCAGGTCACTCTCCCTTTTTTGTTCAAGAACTTAGCTCTTGGATAAAACTCATTCATTCTCTCTCTCTCTGTGTCTCTCTTTACATAGCAATTATTTATTTATAATTTATTAATTTTTTATTAAATTTATTGGGGTGATATTAATAAAATTATATAGGTTTCAAGTGTACATTTCTATAATATACCATCTGTATATTGCCTTGTGTGTTCACCTTCCATCACTGTATATTTGATCCCTTTTTCACTTTTATACCTCCCCCCCCTTACCATCTGGTAACCACTAAACTGTTATCTGTGTCTATGAGTTTTTGTCTGTTTATTTGTCTTGTTCATTTGTTGTTTTCAATTTTATATCCCACATATGATTGAAGTCATATTGTTCTTGACATTTTCTGTTTGACTTATTTCGCTTAGGATGATCTCAAGATCCATCTACACTGTCGCAAAAGGCAGTATTTTATCTTTTCTTATGGCTGAATAATATTCCATGTATATATTTATATATATATATATATGGACATATATTACACCTTTTTTATCCAATCATCTATTAAAGGACACTTCAGTTGTTTCCATGACTTGGCCACTGTGACTAATGCTGCAATGAACATAGGGGTATATACATCTTTACGGATAAATGTTTTCAGATTTTTGGGGTAGATACCCAGAAGAGGGATTTCTGGATGATATGATAATTTTATTCTTAAGTTTTAAGAAACCTCCATACTGTTTTTCATAGTGGCTGCACCAATTAAATTCCCATCGGCAGTGTATGAAGGTTCCCTTTTGTCCACAATCTCTCCAACACTTGATATTATTTGTCTTGTTGATAATAGCCATTCTAACTGCTGTGAGGTAGTCCCTTATTATGGTTTTGATTTGCATTTCCCTAATAGCAAATGAAGCTGAACAAGACAGAGACACCCTTGAATACCACTGTTATTCAAAAGACATTCTCTCTTAAATTGCTACTGTCTTATTCTTGGTGATTTCAAAATCTATATAGAGGCTCCTTAATTCTAGCTTCTTGGTGTCCTGAACTCCTCTCCTCTAAAATGATCACCTTCCACGACATAAGACAATCAGTGCAGAGGTTATACCATTTAATTTCTTCTTACTAACAATACTGAACTCAAAAAAAATTCAATTTCAAGAATCTGTCCCTATGACTATTACCTTTTGTCTTTCCAGTTCACGTGTATTTATTCCCCAGTGGAGCTAAAATCAACTGATCACATCACTGTTTCATTGTCCCACTTATGAAGTCCCTTTCTTATTCATTCCCCTTACATTCCATGACCCATCATTATAATTACTTTCTCTTGCATTGTATTGTCTACTGGAATTTCACCCATGGTTAACCCATGGTTAAATTCACCTCTCTGTTTACTCCACATCTGCTCCCCTACAGCTAAATATGGCTACAGAAAAACACATCCATAATGATTGTCTGCCTTTAAATTTATGACCTCTATTCTCAAGTGAGCTCTTAACGCTGCCTGGCAATCATATTATATTTCCCTAGCCCATTCATTCTCCCACTCTCCTTGAAATATATTTCCTACTTTTTCTTCTTTTCTCAAACTTCTAATGCTTCCTCTTAAATCCTAACTCCCAGCTGATGGCCTTGCTTCCAGAGAAAACAGAAACAAACAGAGCTTCCACAAGCTCCTAGCATAACAACTAACCACCTACTTGCATATATTCCTTTGACAATGGGTGAGTTAAGGGTGTTTCTAGTAAAAGACAATTCCTCTACTTGGCAGGAGACTGCTTGCTTTCTCACCTACTTTTAGACATTGTTCTCCCTTCTGTATCATTTTCCTACACTTTCTACTAGGTCATTTATATCAACATACAAACATGCTCTTATTTCTCCCCTCTGGGAAAAAAAAAATTATTGACACTGTCCCCAGTCAGCTACCACTAAATTTCTCATTCTTATTTTACATTAAAAATTATTTAAACAATGTTGTCTAAATTAACAGTCCCCAATTCTTCTCCTACCTTTCTTAAACCCTCTCCAATCAAGTTTTTGAATTCACCACTCTGATGGAATTGCTCTAGTTGAATGACCAATGACCTCCATATTGCTAAATCCAAGTCAGTTCTTGTTCACCATCTCACTTCACCCATCATCAGATTTGATACAGTTGATCATTCTTTTCTCCTTGAAAATTTCCTCTTGTGGACTCCAGGATACTATGCTCTTCAGGTTTTCTTTCTTCTCACCGGCTGCTCCTTCTAGGTCTCGTTGGAGGATTTCTCTTACTCTCCTTTACCATGAATCACTGGAGTGCCCTAGGGTTAAGTCTTCAGACTCTTCTCTTCTCTCCTGACAATCACTATTTTGTTAGTCTCATCTTTTCATAATTTCAAAAATCATTTCTCCATTGAAATTTCCCAAAAGAATATCTCCATCCTTTACTTCTTTCAGCTTAAGATCTCTCCACTTAGGCATCTAATTGGCTTCTGAAATTTTGCAAGTTGAAAGTCACACTCTTACTCTTCCCTCCAAAAATGTTCCTCACCCAGGCTTCTCCATATCAGTAAATGACAACTCTGCAATTCCATTGTCCTGACCCCAATCTCTGGGGTCAATCTCCCTCATTCTCTCATAATCTGCTTTCAATCTGTCAGCAACTACTGCTCACTCTACCTTTCAAATACATATCTACAATCCAAACATTTTACACTCCATTTACTTCTATCAATTTAGTCCAAATCATCATTATTTTTGAATGAATAAGTGTAATAACGTTCTAGCTACTATTCTCATTTCTGTCTTTGCCACTCTAACAGTTTATTATCAATATAGTTGACTTATACAGCATACATTCAAACATGTCACTCTTCTACAAAACACTCCAATGGCTTCTTGTCTCATTCAGAGTAAAAGCCAAAGTCCTTACATTGGTCTACATATAGGTCCTGGCTATACCTCTGTGGTCTTCTTTGCTGGTTGCTCCATTCTGGTCATAATGGCCACTTTGCTCTTCTTCTCACTCTCTGCATAATCTGCCTCCAAAACGTTTACATTTTTTCCTCTACAGAACATTTTTTTCTACCATAAATGCACATGGCACGATTCCCGTCTGCCTCTATTGCAGTATAAATAGCCTTCTCAGTGAAGTATTTTCTGACCACCATATTTAAAATTCTATTCCCTATTACTCCTATCTCCTTCATTTTTCTGTATAACACCTATTAATATCTTACTATATACTTTACTTGTTAATCTATTACCTATCTCCTTTTGGTGGAGTATAGATTTCATTCTGTTGTGTTAACTACTGTACTTCCAGTCATTCAGTAAATATTTGTTGAATGAGTAACTGAATATGTGAGTGAATGAATGAATGAATGAATATAACAATGCCTCTGATTACCAGATGGCCAAAGACATTACTGAGATCTCAAGGAAAAAAATGACTATAAGAGAGAAAAAGAGAAAAAAAAATGTCTTAACTGTTTTTAAAAAATTACAGTGCAATAGAAGACTCTTTATCACAGAATTTTGTTAGTATATTTGAAGAGCTAAAACATATATACAAATTGTGTAGAATTCTTTCCTATAATTAAAGCTACACAACTCACATGGGAGTTATTTATTGTGAAGAACATTTGTTCTTCACAAGAGTTTGATGGGATGTTAAGGCGAAGCTCAATGCATCTTTCAATACCTAATAGCTGAAACCAACTTATATAAAATGGAAAACTTGCAAGGCTCCACTCGCATTAACAAAAATAGAATAAGATGATCTAGAATATTTTGTTTAGTGATGCATATTAATTTTATGGTATTGTTCCGTTATAGGCTAAAATGGATAGACTAAAATTGAAGGCCAAAATGAAGAACAATATCGAGTGCAGATCTGTCACCCATGATGTAGATTTTGCACTTAGATTTTACATAGAATACTGGACAATTCTATTAGCCCTTAAAGACTCTTTTTACTATAATCAGTTATTAGCACTTTATATTCTTGTGGGGTTTTTGTACCACGTTGTTAATCAGTCTCCTGCCAGTAACTATACAGTTACTTCTGAAGATCTGATCTTCTATATTTCAGTGAGTGAAAAGCACCCAGAGACAGCTTGAAGAATTCCAAATGCTGTCCAAAAACAGACTGAATTAGCTGAGGGAGGAGAAGGGAAGTGGAAAAGAGCAGTCACATGAGTTCATGGGCCTGGCTTTTTATCATGCCTACTCTTGGGGCCACATCAGTGGCCTTGCTTTCGTGCCAGGAGCAGTGCAAGTCATAATTAGAATATGGAATATTGCAAAGAAAGGGGAAAAGGCCCCATCTGTGCAGCCACTTTAACTACAAGCCCAGAACCTGTTTTACAGCTGAGACACAAAGACTGTATTAATACATGTGGTTAGTTCCTTCTCTGTACATACTGTAGATTCATTGTGTCTGCTTTTTCTAGGTGGAGCAAACACAGACATAAAATATTTTGTTCTCTTTTTGCTGTTACACTTCCTTTCTCACCAGATGCAGCAAAACCTTTCCTAAGCCGTTCTGTCTGTACCGCTCTGCATGTTGACACCAATCAGCTTGCAAGTGAGCGGGGCTGTCAGCACTGGATATTTTCTCCTCCATTGTCACTGGTCTAATGACATCCTCTGGTTTATGCACTTTTCTCTCCAACACCACCATAAGCTAGAATAACTCACTCAGTCTGGGTGTTAGGGACCTCTCCTATAATTCATGCCAAGTAAAGGAAACCCCCAGACTTATGGACAAACAGTGCAGCATATGTACAGAGGACTGTGCAGTCTCCATGTGTAAACTTTGCATTTTATATAAAGAAATAAAGCATTTCAATGTACATGCTGTTTTTGTTTTGTTTTGTTTTTTGGTTTTTTGCAGATAAAAAAAGTAATTAGGGATGAGAGATCCTAGTACAAAGAACCGTTATTTCAAAAATCGCCATGAAATTGAGTTTTATATATTTAGATGGATTTCAGAGTTTAGAATGCTATGAGAGCTTAACAAATGATTGTGAATTATCATTTTTTGGTTATTTATTATTTAAGCACAAATGTTGATGAGTCATCATGCTAATGAATATCTTTGGGAATCTTCTTTAAATAGCAATAATTTATCCAGACTTCGTATTAGAATTTGATGACATGTATTACATGAAAATGCCATCTACATTTTGTATTTCCAAAGGCCAGTGGGACCCAGCACATAGTAGGTGTTCCAACATATGTTTTAAACATTTGAACTCAATTTCCTGGATTTTTATAACCTCTTTGGGTTTTGTTTTGGCAACTAAAGTCAATTGAGAGCTGTATTTTGGCGGCTTTAAGGATAAATGCTTAGATGCAGTGTTTTAGGATTTTGTTCAGCGGTGCTTGTCTTTTGAACATAGTCCTCTTTAGAATTGCTCCTTGTTAGAATGAGCGAGGCCATTAGGATCAGAGAAGACCAGGCCTCAGGGCATATTGCTATGGATGGAATGTCTCTAAAGGATTTGTTTCAATTTTTACCTTTTAAACTTAGTACATTATTTTGTTTGCACCCTCAGTAATGATAATTTTGTTACAGAGATGTTTGTTTAAGCCCAGGTACATTATATTTTAAATTTGGTACCATTCTCTTGGTACTGGTTAGTGAAGGGTAAAATGCAATGGAAACATTGGGCCATAGCCCACCTTCAAAATAATCACATAGCAGAGCAGTTCTGCATCATTCAATGTGGAAATCATCATATACGAGTAGCATAATTACATGAAAACAGAGCCAACCAACAATAAATGAGAAGAAAAGTTAGGATAGAACATAATTAAGATGGAAACAAGATTTGTGGAGAAATTTCTACAAAGTTGTAAGTAGAAAGAGCTGGAAAAAGGATCAATTATTATGTCTGCTATGATTTTGAATTTAAAAAATGGCTTTGTTTTCTTAAGTTGGATTAGGAGTTTGGTCGATTTGAGCCTGAAGGCTGTGGACTCTCTACCTGATAATTCATCTTCTGATTATTTTCAAATCAATTTTACCATTTTTAAAGAGAATTTCTTCAAAGCTTAACCATGTCATACACGAAATTATTTTGTGCTTACTAAGGAGTCACTTTATTTTTGTTCCTTAGGTAGTATAAACATCAAAATAAATGGTTATGGAGAGCTTGTTATGTGCAAGCATTGTGCTAAGCAAGTTTCTTCATTTACATTAATAAATACATAATCTTAAATAAATGATCTCAACATTTTTTTCTAAGGTTAATACGTCAAATACAAAAATAAGAAAATAGGAGATAATGTCAGCAAGCTGGAAGCATAGGAGGTCTCTGGCAACAATAATTTGGCAACCATCCACAGACAGAAGTGCCTTTGTGGGAATTTGGGGATCCAGGTGGGAGAAACAGTGGCACCCAAGACAAAGGAGGGCCATTTTGAGAAGGCAAGCTGATGGCCAGGGGGCTGACTCACCAACCATAGTCCTGAACTACAGACCCAGAAATAGCCCTGACTTAGCCACAGCCCCCACTGGCCTTGGACCTGCCACTAGCACCATCCACCAAAGGACCCAGCAGGAGTCATATCCACGTGTTCACCTTGGGTAACAGGCCTGCTGACATTGGTGCTGAGTGTGTCCTGTGACCTGACTATCTAGGCCCTCTTAGCTACAGTCTGGAAGCAGTCCTGCCTACCCAGGGTCCAGGCAGGAGACACACCCCTCTGTGGCCTGAGGTAGGTCCATCACCCTCAGCCTCTCAGCAGATCCTGAAATGGCCCTAACTCTGTCCTAGCCTCTTTCAGCTGGGAGCAGTCCTGCCTGCCAGGGACTTGTTGGGGGAAACACTGATCTGTGACCCTGGAGGCAGGCCCATGGACTTTGGTTTAACTACAAATCTTAAAGCAGCCCTACAGCCCAGCTCCAACCCCTCTCAGGCATGATCTGGGATTTGTTCTGCCTCTCCAGATACCCAGAGGGTGACACGCTTGTCCATGACCTGCCAATCTCAACCCCGTTGCATAGCCTGAAGCAGTTCTGTGGTACTGGCATAAAAACAGACACACAGACCAATAGAACAGAAAAGAGAGCCTTGAAATAAACTCACCCATATATGGTAAACTAATCTTTGACAAGGGCACCAAGAACACACAACGGGGAAAGGATAGTCTCTTCAATAAATGGTATTTGGAAAACTGAATATCCACATGCAAAAGAATGAACTTGGACCATTATCTTACACCATACCCAAAAAATAAATTCAAAATGTATCAAAAATGTAAATGTTAAGACCTGAAACTGTAAAACTACTAAAAGAAAAGATAAGGGAAAAGCTTTTGACATTGGTCTTGGCAATGATTGTTTTGATATTACACCAAAAACATAGGCAATAAATGCAAAAATAAACAAATGGGACTACATTAAACTATAGCTTCTTAGGAAACAATAAACAAAATGAAAAGGCAACCTACATAATGGGAGAAAATATCTTCATTCATATAACTGATAAGAGGTTAATATCCAAAATATTGAGTTGTTGGAAAAGTCAGGATGCGTTTTTGTAGTGAAAAACAGAAAAAATATCTCATGACTTTTCCGCCGACCCAATATATAAGAAACTCATACAAGTCAATAGCAAAATAATAACATGAGTAAAAATGGGCAAAATACCTGAATAGACATTTTTCAAAGAAGACATACAAATGGCCAGCTGTATATGAAAAGGTACTCAGCATCATTACTCACTAGGGATTTGCAAACCCAAACCACAGTGAGATATTATCTTATTAAAAAGACAAGAGCTAAGTGTTGGCGAGGGTGTGGGGAGAAGGGAGCTCTTTTACACTGTTGATGGGAAATGTAAATGGTACAGCTATTATGAAAAATAGTATGGAGGTTCCTCAAAAAGTAAAAAATAGAACCATATGGATAACCAGCAATCTCACTTCTGAGTAAATATCTAAAAGAAATGAAATCAGTATGTTAGAGAGATATCAGCCCTCTCATGTTCATTACAGCATTATTCACAATAGCCAAGATATGGCAACAACCTATCTGTCCATTGAGAGATAAATTGATTTTAAAAATATGGTATATATTTACAATGGAATATTATTCAAACATAAGACAAGGAAATCCTGATATTTGTGACAACATGTATGAACCTGGAGGACATTATGCAAATTAAATAAGACAGACACAAACACATAATCTCACTTATATATGGAATCTAAAAAAGTTGAACATATAAAACCAGAAAGCAGAAAAGTAGTTGCAAGGGCTGGGGCATAGAGAAAGTTGGGCGAGTTGGTAAAAGGGCACAAACTTTCAGTTATAAGGTAAATAAGCTTTGGGGATCTAATATTCAACATGGGGATTATAGTTAATAATACTGTATTGTATACTTGAAATTTGTTAAGCGAGATCTTATGTATTCTTAACACATACATGCACACACATATAAAATCTTTTATTCTTTGATCAATAAATATCAAAAATAATGAGCCAACCATTAATCGTCAATCTCATTATAATCAAGCTATTGAAGGGTTCTTTTCTGCTTACTAGACACAACCTATGTTCATATGACAGACTCAACTCATGTGCTTGCTACAAAATTTCTTCTTCATAAGTACACAGGAAGCCCATTTTCTAGCTTCCCATGAGTTTGATTGCAGCCTGAAGTGGATACGGCTGTTGCCCTGCCCATTCCTTTCCCTCCAACCTCTTCAACTGGTCAGTGTGCCCATGCGGCATCTTTGATGTACCTTGCTGCTAATGGCTGGCACCTTGATCTCCAGACATTTGCTTTGGGCCCTGGTGCTGCCTCATCTTAAAGATGTGGAAATGCCCCAGGCTTATACATCTCTTTTCATCTCACCATACCCAGTGGTATCAGCCCATCACTAATGACTAAAATTGCACCCATGCTTCGCTATCTTATCTCGTTTCTCTCATCCATTACTGATTTCTCCTGGGATTACTTCCTAAATAAATCCTTGGTGCAGGGTGTACTTCTCAAGAGAAACCAACCTGAGTTCTGATTAATTAAACTATGAAAGGAAATATATTGTTCCTGATCTAAGATATTGAAGAGCCAGTGAGCCTCTTCCATCTCTTTTATCCTTTGGCAGCAAATTTGGAGGCTATGTTTTGAAAATATCCTGTATTCTTCAGTCACTTTTGGTGGAGCTTTACTCTAGAGAACTTCTTACTAGTTTTTTACTTTTGTAACTGATAAATAAGTCTTTGTTATGTGAAGTTAGTGATATATCGAGGTGTTCTTTTTTTTAAATTACTACAACATAGCCTAGCTATCCTAATAAAAGCTCTTTTGTTGCACTTACATATTAATATTTTATTCCCTCGAATAGATTTGAGGGAATCTATGCTGTCTTCACTGCATGTGACTTGTATGTTCTTATATACCCTTTAATGTCTAAGCAATAATAAGCGCCCTGTATATGATATGCAGAACAGTGGCTGAATGGTAGATTGGTTAAATGCTCAAATAAATTAATGAAAAAAAAGAATGAATATATATATATATATATATATATATATATATATATATATAATTTAAAATAGCAGAAGTACTCCCACAATCTTAGAGACTGGCTCTATTTCCAGTGTCAGAAATAATAGTTCATAAAACAGCAAAATCTGTGACCAAGTGAAAAATAACCTCATAAAGTCTCATGGTTTTAGAATAGTACCAATACTCAGATTCTTAGAAATGCACTGCCAATTCGAAATAGTTGAATTAGAAAGCCTTACGAGAAGCTGACCAGATTTGTATTTTGGATATTATGTTATTTTCTTGGCCTCTGATCTTGGGGAAGTGTTGGCACATGGCTCCAGTTCCTGCTCTTCAGATTCGCTTCCTGAATGGAGAAATCCTGGGCACTGTTTTCCTTTGTTCAGGTGGTTAATTATGTTTCAGGGTGGTGCTCACAGGGCAGAACACTTTTATAGCTAGTTGCTTCAATCTGGCCTGTTCTGCCAATCCTTGTTCCACTTGTGGTCAGTGAACTCAAACTCTGGAGAGGTTACTTTCCCACCCAAACTGCCCACCCAGGCTGGGAGCTTGAATTTAGCATTTGCTTTCCCTTGTCAATTTCATCTTTTCATTTGCTTTTACCATCCTCTGGCTCTCATAGAGTTGAACCCAGCATGGTTTTCCCCTAGTTTAACTCCTGTGTTGTTCTAGGCATTAATACCATTGTCAGCACAGTTGTGTGAACAAGTTTTATTGGTTATTTTGGGCTGCTTCTGCCTGTAGGAAGACTAAATCTATAATAGCAATCAAATGCCTTGGAGAACCATTCATTCCATATTTGTCATTTGCCAATTCCACTGAAGAGGATCTCGACTTCCTATTTAAAATATTTACTATTTCTGATTAAAAAATTAGAACGTGAAGAATAAGTATAAAAAAAAGGAAAAGAAATTTCACCTTTAATCCCATTACTCAGATTTATAAACACAATTAAAATTTTGATATATTTTTCAGTCTTTTTTATTCCTTAGCATTTATGGATAATTAGGTATACATAAACACATATGCATACATACCCAAACACTATTTTTCAAAATCAGGACTGCAACACATAAGTAATTTTTTATTTAATGTCATATTTCAAAAACATCCAAAGTCTTTAATTGTTACATGATATTGTTCCTAATTACAAAAATAATTTCTTATATAAATGAATCACCTTATATGCAAATGATTCACTTTTTGATGCACATATGGAATGTTTCTCACTTTTTTGGTATTATAAATACTTCTAGATTAACAGTCCATAGATATAAATTTGTGCATGTACAAATATTTATTTCAATCATTTTCTAGAATTGGGTTATCTGAGAAAAAATGTATAAAAGCTTTTATATCTCATGATTTACTACTCCAGATTTATTTCCTACAAGGTTTTAGCAAAGTATTTCCCACCTCATAGCATTAATAACTATTGTTTTTTTTATGTTTAATATTTTTTTGTTTCAATTACAACTGATATAAAATATTATATTAGTTTCAGGTGTATAGCATACTGATAAAATATTTATATAACTTACTAAGTGATCGTTCTGATAAATCTAGTACTCATCTGACACCATACATAGTTATTACAATATAATTCACTATATTCCTTATGTTATACATCCCCATGATGATTTTGTAACTACCAAGTTGTACCTCTTAAGCCCTTCACCTTTTCACCCACCTCCTCAACAAACTTCACATTAGGCAACCATCAAAATGTTCCCTGTAACTACGAGTCTGTTTGTTTTGTTTGTTCATTTAGATTGTTCTCCAGATTCCACATGTAAGCAAAGTCATATAGCATTTGTCTTTCTCTGTCTGACTTACTCAACTCAGTACAATACTCTCTAGATCCATCCATGTTGTTGCAGATGGCAAGACTTAATTCTTTTTTATGACAGAGTAATATCTCATTGTACATGAGTATATGTACCACCTATTCTTTATCCATCATCCATTGATGGACACCCAGGTTGCCTCCATATCTTGGCTATTGTAAATAATGCTGAAATAAACATATGGATACATACGAGGTATGATAAAAAATATGGTGAACGTTTAAAACAATTATCACAGTAAAAGACACATTGCCATTAATCCCCCTCAAAATACTTCCTCTTGCTTTGAAAACACTTATTCCATCATTCTTGCTACTTTCTGAAGCAGTTCTGGAAGTCCTCTTTAGTGAGTGTCTTTAGTTGCACTGACATGGCTGCCTTGATGTCCTGAATCGATTAAAACATTTACCTTTCATGGTCATTTTGACTTTGGGGAAGAGCCAGAAGTTGCACGGTGCCATATCCAGTGAATAAGGTGGATGGGGACACACCGTAATGTTTTTGACAGAAATTGCTGTACCAGAAGCGATGTGTAATATAGAGCATTGTCATGATAGAGGACGAAGTAAAGACATTAAACAGGATTTCCAAAACTGCTTCAAAAAATGGCAAGAGTGATGGGATAAGTATGTTTGAAGTGAGGGGGAGTATTCTGAGGGGGATTAATGGCAATGTATGTTTTGCTCTAATAATTTTTTGTTTTTTAATTTAGACATTCACCATATCTTTTGATCACACCTTGTACTTGTATGTCTTTTCAAATTAGTGTTTTGGATTTCTTTGGATAAATACACAGAAGTTAAATTAGTGAACCCTTCTTTGTCTCATTGTTTTAAAGTCTAATTTGCTTGGTATAAGTATTGCTACTCTAGATTTTTACACTTTTTTTCATTTCTATTTTCATGAAATATCTTTTTCCATGCCTTTACTTTCAGTCTGTGTGTGTCTTTCACACACAGACTGTGAGTCTGAAGTGAGTCTCTTGTAGGAAGCATATGTGTAGGTTCTGTTTTCTTATCCATTCAGCCACCCTATGTCTTTTGATGACAGCATTTAATCCATTTACATTGAAAGTAATTATTGATAGATATGTAGTTATTGCCATTTTATTATTCATAGTTCTTTATTTTTTTCTTCTTTTTCTTAAAGAAGTCCCTTTAACATCTCTTGTAATACTTGTTTGGTAGTGATGAACTCCTTTAACTTTTTCTTTTCTGTGAAGGTCATTACCTGTCCTTTGATTCTAAATGATAGCTATGCTGGATAGAATAATCTTGGTTGTAGGTCCTTGCTTTTTATCACTTTGAATATTTTGTGCCAATCTCTTCTGGCCTGCAAACTTTCTGTTGAGAAATCAGCTTAGAGTATTATAGAAGCTCTCTTGTAGGTAACTAACTGCATTAGTCTTCCTGCTTTTAAGATTTTCTCTTTGTCTTTAACATTTGGCATTTTAATTATGATGTGTCTTGGTGTGGACATCTTTCAGTTCATCTTCTTTGGGACTCCGCACTTCCTAGGCTTGTATATCTATTTCCTTTGCCAGATTAGGGAAGTTTTCTGTCATTATTTCCTCAAATAGGTTTTCAATTCCTTGCTCTTTCTCTTTTCCTTCTAGCACCCCTGTAATGAGAATGTTGGTAAGCTTGATGTTGTCCCAGAGACTCCTTAAACTATCCTCATTTTTTTGGATTCTTTTTCCTTTTTGCTGTTCTGATTGGGTGCTTTCTGCTACCTTATCTTACAAATTGCTGATTCAGTCCCCTGCTTCATCTAATCTACTATTGATTCACTCTAATGTATTCTTTGTTTCAGTTATTGTATTCTTCATTTCTGATTTTTTTTTATGTTTTTTATCTTCATTTTTATGTTTCCTATCTCTTGTTGAAGCACTCCCTTAGATCACCGAGCATCCTTAAAACCACTGTTTTGAACTCTGCATATGGTAGATTGCTTGTCTCCATTTTGTCTAGTTCTTTTTCGGGAGCTTTGTTCTGTTCTTTGTTTCTTTGTTTCCTCATTTTGCCTGCCTCCCTGTGTTTGTTTCTATGAATTAGGTAGAGCAGCTATGTCTCCTGGTCTTAGTAGAGTGGCCTTATATAGTAGGTGTGCTGTGGGGCCGAGTGATGTGGTCTCCTTGGTCACCTGAGCCAAGTTCTCCAGGTGGGTCACTTGTGTGGGTTGTGTGTGCCTTCCTGTTGTAGTTAAGCCTCAATTGCTGTTTGCACATCAATGGGAGGGACTGACCCTCAGGCTGATTGGTTGTGAGGACTGGCCTTGACTTCAGTGGAGGAGCTGCTGTGCAGAGACTGACCCTAAGGAGCAGGGTTCACTTTAGTGGGGCTCTGGTGCCTGCCCAGTGTGCTCTTTGTGTGCATTGTCTATGGAGGTGGGCTGGTGCTCAGGCACTGCCTAAAGCTGGCCACTGGGTTTGCCAGTGCTGGGGCCCCTAGGAGGGGGCCCTCAGCAGTCCAAGTTCATCTGCAGTCTATGCCCTGCCTGCGGCCACCTGGCATAAGCCACAAAGCAACCCACAGATGTCTTCACCATGTGCTGGGCTTAAGGTGCTTTGGAGAGGCTAAGCTGCATTCAAGGCCAGCTGCAGGTAGTGCCTGACTTGAGACTGCTTAGCAAGAGGTAGTAGGCACAACAAGGACAGATTCTGCTTGTTTGGAGTCTGTAAACCTTTGAGATATTTTAGGAAAGTCCACAGCATGAGCCAAGATGGGTCATTTGTATAGAAAAGCCACTGGAAGCAGCTTGGTGGGCCTGTAAGTTGAGTGGGGTAGGATCTCAGGGAATCACCAGGACAGAACAAATGCATTACCCAGGTTGATGTAGACTCAGATATGGCAGCCAAGTGTGTGTGCAACCTGGGTTGAAGGAGGGCTCAACAAAGAAACAATGGCCTCTGCCAGCACTTATGTCAGGGAGAAAGCTGCATCTCTAGCCCTTGCTCTGTAGCCAGACAGTTCAGTTCTTTCTTTTCATTATGATATTTAATTATTGTAGATATCACTGAGTTCACAAGCACTATTTTCTGTGTGAGAAATAAACTTTCTTAACTTTCCATAATGCCTTTGAAATTCTGACTCTCAATCCCTGTTCCTTAGGACAAGTGGAAAGCTTAGTCCTTGTTAAAACGTCCATTTTAGACTTTTTCCATAGTTCTAGATCAACTCTGTGTGTGTGTGTGTGTGTGTGTGTGTGTGTGTGTGTGTGTGTGTGTGTGTGTGTGTGTTGGGGGGTGACAAATATTGGTTGGCCTGGGATCAAGGGGTTTCCCAGACAGGAAAGTTTTTCTCTAATGGGTAGTCCTATACCTTTATCTGCCTCATTGTGCAACCTTGCTGTACATACAATAACTCCAGACTATTCTCTACCTCAAGAAAAAGCTGAGCCGATTGACTATTTCTTGGGAATAGGTAATCTGAAGTCAATGGGCATAAAATTTAAAAAGCGAGAGCTTTTTTTTTTTTTTAGTAATAGAAAACAAGCCCCCTCCACGTAGCATGTGGAAATTTTCCCTCAGCTCCATGCTCTTCCTCAGAGATCTGCCTGTGTAACTCTGCTGGTGCCCACCAGAGGAAAGGGTCCTGATAAGAAAGAATAACAAATGCTCCTTGGCATAGTTGAAGCTGCCAGTCATGTGATGTTGCTTTTCCTCCTTTTTACTTCAGCCCATCCAGCTTTCTGGCAATATCAGCATAACCATGCCTATGTTATGACTTCAATTCTACTATTTTCAGTTTTGCAACTACATTCAATGTGCATTTTTCTCTAAGTTTACATTCTTCTAAGTGTTTTTTTCATTTCTGAGCATCCTTGGGGTTTCGTGTTGAGTAGTACAGAATTCTGCCAATCACAATATAAGATACGTATCTAGGAATTAATTTGCATGCCTTCCCTTTTTGCAATTGACTTGCATTTGCCTTTCCATTTATTTTTGGTTTTGGCTTTGGCTGGTTCCATTAGATTTTATTCACACTTATCTTAACAGATTTATGTAAGTTAATCAAATAAATTCAGTAATAAACCCAAGATGACTGTTAAAATGATTAAATAAACTTTGTTAGCCATGCTGCAGCTGTGTGGTCATTACATTCTTTGCCTGAATGTACTTCTAAATGAATGCTTGCATCACAGCTACCAATTGTCAGTGGGTATTCTGGGAGAAAATGATTCAAGGACAGCCTGTTTTATGTCATTTGTTTTTATGGGAGATTGCTTATCATGGTTTCTGTTTGGTAGCCCCTTTTTGAACCCAGAATTACAATATTAAAACTGAACTGATCATTAAAAACAAATGGACACAGATACAACTCTCACATCACTAAGCTTCTAAAGTATAATAATACTTTAGTTTTCTTTGCTTTTAACAGAATGATGATAGGGATGCTATTACTCTCTTTTTACTATTGGGAAAATATACCCAGTGGGGCTAAATAAATTGTCTAAACCCATTTAGTTAATAAGAGTCAAATATTCCGACTCAAAGTTCAGTGTTCTTTCACTGTACTGATTGCGCCCAAATTATTTTGATCACAATACATTTAGGTGCACAAAATTCACTTAAACCTCCCATTTACACTTGTGGACAAAAAAGGGGTTCTGTGGACAGTAACCTCAATGAGTGATCTGATCAGAAATTCCTAGCTGGGCAGGTCCTGGTGGATAGTCATGCCCCAGGCTTATAACTTCTTTGATAAAAGGTTTATCTTCACCTTAAGCAAGCTCAGTCCATTATTTTCGTGCATCTAGGTTAGCACACCCATTGAAATTAGTGTAACCACCCTCAAGAGAGCACATAATCTTAACTACCCTGTAACCCAATCCCCACCTTGCTTTCTCCCACCTTCATATAGTCTTTCTATTGCTCCCTCTTTAATTTCAAATGCATAAAAGAAACTGCAAAACTCATTCTGGGGAGCATTTGAGATCTTGCTTCCGGCAAATGTCATCAGTTTTGGCAAAAATAAACTCTTATATAAAAATTCCCCACAGGTTTGGATGTTCTTACGTTGACATACTTTTCATATTGGTAGCGGAAAGAAGGAGTAATTAGATAAAAATAAAATGTCGCAGTCTAAGCAAAATTTGTTCAAATTGGTTTAAAAAAAGAATTTATTAAAAAGCAAGAAGAGCAACTGAAAAATATGTTTAGCTTGAGAATAACACAAATAATGCCCCGCCTTCTTTAACACTGCCAGATTTCCAACAGTGTATGTAAGTACCACACAACAGCGACTTTGCAACACAGCTAAATATGGTCTGGGAGCCAGACCTCATAGAAGAAAAGAAAAGCAGTAAATACCAGGGATGCATCAAGTTTTGTTTATAAATATTACATTTAGTGAAGTATAGTAACTCACTTAAAAAGCTATACATAAATATATACTTGTGTGGAGGTGACCACCATTTGGTCATAAGAACCGAAGAAAAAAATTGAATTTGGGGGGATTTTCACCCATTCAGTCAATTCTTCCTGAGCCACAGGAGATCAGTCTATCTATACCATGAAAGATCACTGCTGTATGGTTTTCACATAATTTTAAAACTGTTCCTTAGAAGAAAAATATCTAGCCAATCAGATACCTGTGCTGCAATCAGAATAACTAGGCTCTCTGGCAAATTATATGTTGGGATTTAGTGAAAAATATCAATCAATCAATCAATCAATCAATCAATCAATCATGGAATGTAGTGCTTATTCATTTTAATATCATGACACATGTAAAAAATCATTATCTTTAATCTGCACTTTGATGTTATCTGGAAGTGGTTTGGGAGAGTCTATGTGAGGCTTGATGAGAAATATTATTATATTTTCTGTATTTTATTTACCAGTAATAAGAAACACGAAAGCACAAAGTTTAAATAAATATTTTCAAAAGTTTTAATGACTAACTTAAACTTGCTAAATTAACATAACTTTTTTGTGTCAGTTTTGATGCTTGAGACGGCTGCATGCAATAATTTCAACTGCTACAAATTTTGAATGGCTATAAAGTTGATTTAACTTTTGTTATCTCTTGCAACCATATCTGTAACCATTTATGGCCCACTAATTAGCCATGACACATAGATTGTAAAATGGTGTATTGCTCCATGTTCCCTGGCTTCAAACTGGCATTCTCTTAGAACATTCTCTGTACTGTAACATTTTGCAATTTAATAAAGATAATATGGAAAGCAGACCATAGGGAGACTTAAAGGGAATTTGTTTACAGGTCTGTTATAACCCTCAAGGTAGCTAGCTCTTCAATCCCTTGTATGGCTTTTTTCCATTTACACTGGATTTTTTTCTCCAGTTGTGGCTTTTAAAAAATATTTACAAACACTTATTGAGCACTTAGTATGTGCTAAAAGTTCACCTGTGTGCTGTTTATAAACTAATTGCCACAAACCTGTGTACGATCGGTGGTATGGTTATTCACTTCTATTGCCAGGAAATGAAAGAACAGTTGTGTCCAAGGTTGCAGGGCCAGGCAGTGTGGCTCACTCAGCATTTATCCTCTTAACCACAGACTCTCATCCTACTGCTCTCCTGCCTGAAGCCTTCCAAGAGGTGAGAAACTAGCTCTCACTGCAGAGACGCCCATTCCTTTTTCAGACACTTATGTTTACACGGATTTTTCTTCATGTTGAGCTAATATGTGACTCCTAACAATTACCAAAGTCTGGCTTTTCCTATTAGATAATGGAAAATGATGTCTCATTGAAGAAGGCTCCAGGGCTGCCCTTGAGCTATTTGAAGACAACTCTTCAAATTTCAGTTTTTCTCCTTCAGTTTTAGTATGCCCTGTTGGTACATCTTTTAAGTCCCTTCATCTCTCCAATGGTTCTGCAAGCATGACTGTCCTCTTAAGGTATGAAACCATAACTTTAGCCTAAAGTTTCTGGTATCCTTTGACTATCATAGAGCAAGAACATATATGTGCTCCTCCATTCAGATAACTAACCCTCTATTGACAAAGAATCAGATAAGCATTTTTGGCAGCCTCATTACAATGTTGATACCAATTTTATGTGAATAGGAAGGGAGGGCCAGAATACTTGCTTAGGATCTTGTGACGTATAGGGGTAATGTTTGTTTTATCACTCCACAGTAAGGGAACCTTATGAACTGCAAAGTTCCTCTTTCTGGGTTCTGTCCTTTAACCATGCTCTCTACAAATGAACCTACCCTTTCAAGTACTCCTTTGCAAACAGCAGTGACATATGGCATCAACTTTGTGAGTGAGAGAAATAGTGTGACCTCGGTGGGAGGCAATCAGCCAAAACACACTGGGGGAGAGATGAGAGATTGCAAGACTGAAGGCTCTTGTTTGAACTTGGAGTTGAATGAGACCTGCCCTGGACGAAACCAGCACATGAGACAAATTAAGGAAATAAAATATTTGGAAATGTGCTCTTGGAATAATAGAAGACTTCGAGGTCTGGCTTTTAACCAGGGCCTGGAATTGGTGGTTCTTTGGTCTAAATGAAACATTCAGTCATTACAAACTGAGCAAATATGATTAAGTCATGTTCAGAAGGAGAGTTTGACTCATTCTTAAACTCCTAATTCCCTGAAAACAAAGTATACAATTTTCTAACAACGTGATTTTAATGATATTAGCTGAGATTTTATTTTTCAACTTTTAAAATCACAATTAAACTGAGGATATTCATAAACAATCTATGATGAAAATGCCCATGATGGGTCAGAAAATCTAGAGTTGTATCCCCGCACTATTAGATATTTAATATCTCTCTGCTTTAATTTCTTCCTATTTAAATTAGTATTAATTTTTTTATAGAATTAAAAATAATGTTTCACAAAAAAAAATCTTTGTAAAGTGTAACCTAATATTCAAGTGTCAGCTATTATCGTTATGACACTTCATATTTCTTAAAGATTCTTTCCTGTGTATGAAGTTCTTCAACACTATAAGCAATTGTTAAATTGGGGATCTCCTAAAAGTGCTCTTTATTCTTGTATTGGACATTGGTAGCCAACCACCAAGCTTTCTTCTTTCTTCTCTTCTTCCTTCGCTAACTGTAAGGAGGTCTGGGAACTGTACCAACTACACCTTTTATTGAAGAGTGGCATTTAAAAACCAGGATCTGGGCACAAGATGTGCTAATTTGTTAATAGGGTGTCACTGATGTTAGCTCCATTCAGTGGATAAAGTTAAAAAAAAATACATGTATATATGCAAACTCATGCATGCGATTTTTCTATCTATTTAAGTGAGTGTGTGTGCATGTGTGTGTCTATGTGTGTGTGTGTGTGTGTGTGTGTGTGTGTGTATAATGTTGTTTTTTTAATGAGTTGATATTGATGTCATCCACACCAATCCAGCTCCATGGGATTCATTGTAGGTTTCCCTTTCCTTATTATAACTTCTCTCTCTCTGCTAGCTTGAGACCTGGCTCTTATTATCTATAAACTATTTACCACAAGGTAAATTTCTAGAACAAACTAGAACACATTGTTTCAGCTTCTTTTGTCCCCATCCCCTTTAATGTGATTAAGTGATTTAAATGGAGTACTCTTGGGCCAGCCAAGTGGCACGTTGGTTGAGAGTTGGTTTGGGACACCAGCTCTGAGCAGCAGGGCCCCGGTTCGGATCCCACATTAAAAAAAAACAATAAATAAATAAATAAATAAATAAATAAATAAATAAATAAATAAATAAATAAATAAATGGAGTACTCTTTCTCCTTCCTCCCCCCACCCCCATACCCTGGCTGATTTATTTATTTTTTAATTTACACTTCATGACATTTACTTTTTATTATGTGAGATTCTATGGGTCTTGAAAAATGCATAGAGTCATTTGTTCACCACAATTCCATATAGAGCTGTTCTATCACTCACAATTCCCTCCCGTGCTAGACTTTTATAACATTCTTGTCTCCCATTTCTCAACTCTTGGCAAACACTGATTTGTTTTTCATCCTATAGGTTTTGTTTTTTCATTGACATATAAATGAAATCATACAATACTGGTCTGTGGGGTCTGCCTTCTTTCACTAAGCCAAATATATTTGTGATTCATCCATGTTGTCTGAACCAATAGTTTGCTCATTTTTACTGTAGGTACACACTGCAATTCCTATATCCCTTTGCCAGTTGAAGAACACACAGATTGTTTCCATTTGTTAACAATTATGAACAAAGCTGATCTAAATGCTCATGTTTTTGTATGAATATACATTTTCATTTATTCTAGGTAGATAAATAGAGGTGAGATTGCTTGGTCATATCATAGGTATATGTTAAATTTTATAAGAAAGTGCCAAACTCGTTCCCAGTTTGGACATGGCTGAGGCATTTTTTTAGTCCTACCAGCAAAGTATAAGAGTTTCACTGCTCAGCATGATCACCACTATTTGGTATTGCTAGCTGTTTTGACTTTAGATATACTTATAAGTGTGTAATGATGTCTCATTGTGGTTTTAATTTGCATTTCCTTAATGATTAATGAACTTGAACCTCTTATCAGATGTTCATTTGCCCTTCTTACATTGTATTTTGTGAAATATTTGTTCGAACCTCTTACTTAAAAAATTTTGGTTATTAGGTTTTTGGGGTTTTTTTATTGTTGGATTTTGAAAGTTCTTTATATATTTTGGAAATAATAACACCAACTTTTTTCTCATTGTGGTTTGCCCTTTCATTCTTTTACCTGGATAATTTTGCAGAGAGAAATTTTAATAAAGTTCAATTTATCAATCTTTCCTTTTATGCATTTTGCTTTGGTGTCTAATTATAAATGCCTTTGCCTAACCAACGTTCACACATACTTTCTTCTATAAGTTTTATAGATTTACTTTTTACATGTAGGTTCATAATCCATTTCCAGATGATCTGGAATAGGTGTGAGGTTTAGGTCAGGTTTCATTATTCTGCATATAGGTGAAGGAATTTAATTTAAAGTTAGCTTTAAATTCCAGCCATGAAAGATAAAACTATTAGGATGCTTTCAGTTGTAAGTGATAATTTGCCCTTGTTACCTTCTGACTACTACCCCCAACCCCACCCCAACCCTCCCCCCAAAAAAACTGCTTAAGGAAAAGAGGTATTTCTTGGCTTATGCAATTGTAAATTGTAGAGATTTGTGGCTTTTGTATATAGCTGGATCCGTGGCTCAGATGATGCCATAACTCACTCTTGGTATCTTAGTTTCTCGGTTCTTTATGCCTCCATGGTATCCTCTTTCCCAAGAAGGAATTCTGCACCTTCCAGTGCCCCAAATATTCATGGCACCTTCAAATCCAGTAAAGTTAGTTCCTCTTTCCTAATAGTTCCAAGTAAAGTTCTGGGATTTAGTCTGACTTGGGTGACTTGTCTATCCTTGAACAGATCTTTCTTGTGACTATGGTATAATATGGCATAAATGACTTGACAAACTTGGTTCATATGCCCAATCCTGGATCTAGGACCAATGTCAGACACATTCTAACATGGTTGAGACTTGTGGGGGAGTGGCTCCCTAAGGAAAATCAGGACACTTATATCAGAAGAAGGGGGGAGTGGATGCTGGGCTTGTAAAAACAATCACTGTTCACTGCGAAGGCCCCCAGCTTAGTGAAACTGAGTGGAAGAACCTGAAGTGGACACGAGGGAGACGTGGATCGCTTCAGCTTTATCACCAAGGGGTTGTGAGACGTAAGCACTTGTCTTTCCTACATATAAGAAATGTGATAAATGAGTGAGGTACTCAGAAGTCTTTAATAGTATATCCTTATGTAAATTATTGTAAGCATAAAACTCTAGTACCTATCATATATAAATTAAAAACCTGTTATCCCTGTTTTTACCCAATACCAAGTTTACAGGAACATTTAGATGTTATTGATAACTGGAGCATGAGAAGAGAAAGAGTAGTATGGCTGTGTGTATCTGGGGCATAGTGGATGCTAGTTGAAAAGTCCAAATGAAAGGGAAATTGGGAAATAATTATTGATGTACCAGAATTTTTAACTATGAGAACCCCAAATTTTATTCCTAAAAATTAAAAATGAGTTATTATAGGACCTAAAATATCATATCATGCACAGTCTTAGATGAAGAAGTCACAAAGAGAGTGCTAAACTTAATTTGAAATAAATGTTACTCTACATGGAAACAAACGTCAAAGCAGACCTAGGGAAGATCCTAGAACCCTCTAGATTTTCCATTCCTGAGTGAGCTTAGGAAGTTCCTGAAATATCTCATCTAGGCTTGTTTATCGTTAGTGCAAGAACGAGCCATGAATATAAGCAGACTTACTGTGTATTGTAGGCAAGTGGTCATGAGTGATAGCACAAAGATCCTGAAAGAGGTCTGGATAGCTAAACCATCTTCTTCATTTAACAAGAGGCTTGTGATAAGACTATAACCAAAGGGCTCTTGCCTAGCTCTCAGTATTGTGTGATATTTTTTTCCTCCCAATTTTTTAAACAGCTTTTATTTCCATATTTGGTGTTTCCCACCACAATATAAGCAATTCTTAAGTCTTATCACCTGGAAGGGTAAACTGATACTGAGAAGTCCTTGAAGCCTTTCTTTGCTATGGGGGTGATGTAGTGAGCCCAGGGTCCTTTAGTTCACTCAGAGCATGTCATTCAGCAGCTGAGATCATCAACAGCTTTCATTCATTCATCTGGTAAATATTTATCAAGCATCTGTGTCAGCTTCTGAGCTAGGATCTGAGATGAATATAATAAATAAAAGTATTGTCCTACTCCTAGTGACCTTTACTTTTAATACATTTTAAAAAACACATTGTAGGGGGAAAAAAGAGATGTTTCTTTTCAAGACTGTATTAACATTTCTCAACACAGGTACACACCCATGGCTAGGGTGTGTGTTGGATGACATTTACAGCTAGGGGTGGTTTTTTTTTGGTTTTTTTTTTTTAAGGAAAGAGAGATAATAATCACGTCTGATCCTCACTTCCTGAGTGAAGAGATGGAAATATTTTCAGAAAATTTTTGAGGAACTTCCTGTTGTAAAGTAATTCTTAGAGACTTGGAAGAGTTATTTGCTTACATCAGTTTTTAGGAAGTAATTCATACAACAACAATTCAATTGCAAAGCCTAATATTGTTCCTCAAGCTACACCCTCTCTCCTTTCTTGTAGAAAAACACTGCCCAGACTTCCTATTAAACACAATCTTTTCCTAAAAGAAGGCAAGTGGTATCAATTTTGAAATAATGGAATGCCATCTGGAATGATAATTTATAGATGAAAAGCCAGCTACAAAAATAAGCATTATCATAAAGGACACTGTACATGCAGAAAATGAAGAATATTTCATAGAATCTAACAAATAAACTACATATAATTTTATTCAAAACAGAATCTTATTCAAAACTTTCTGAATTGAAAATCAAGGCAGAAAGGAGAAATGAACAAATAAATATTCTCCAAAGTATGTGTGTGTGTGTGTGTGTGTATCACATGCATACTTATAAAATATATAAACAAAATATATTTATGAAATGTTTCTGAATGTTTAAACATGATTCTATATAGATTACACTAGGAATTTAGAACTAAGAGGAAAACATTTTCAAACACTTTAAAATAATTCAATACTAATTTTGAAAGAATTATCAAAGTGCTGCCTTTTTGTGGACTATTAATAAAATAGTAAATAGTTTCCAACTTGCTGACAATATTTTCTGGTTACTATTGTGAGTTCTCATGAATTACATTTATGATGTTTCCTTCAAGGTTATATTTTTAAATCACAAAAGTATTTAAAAATTACATGTGGAAAATAATCTACTGAGATATGCTAGCTGAAAGAGATAGAAGACTTGATTTTCACAGCACTACTAACTACTGTGTGGTCATACAATGCAAAGACATTGACAGCCATCTTTATGTGTACTTGAATATGACGTTCATCCTTTGTGTTTCACTCTGATGTTCGTGACAGTAATATAGGCCACCTTGACCTCTGACCTCACCAGGGATTAGAAAGATATTATGCAGAGTGGTGATAGACTAAATTTTACAGCACACCTTCTCATGACAAGAAGTCATGCTCCCCACTAGATATAACTAGCGAGAGAGTTTTGTATTTGGAAGGGTCAGGAAATAGGGACAAGTACCTCAGGATGTGCAGGTCAAAATTTGAAAGAAAATATGTTTATAAAGATAGAAGGGTAGAGATATGAGTAAAATAAATATGAAACAGAAATCATGTTAACTGGCACCCATTTTAGAAGGGACTTCATAAATGCACTCTCACATGGTCACTTTTTGATCTCTATGGAAACTTCAACTACAATTATCCAGTGAAAAGCTGGAGATTTTAGACCAGAGATAAGAGTGTAAGTGTAACTGAAATTTAATGAAAACATGTTGAGAAGAAATTTACTGATATCCACCTTGTCCTACTATGTTCTGGAGGAATGCTTTCAATCTCACATTAATGATTTATATATATATTTTTTAAATGCT
>NW_017731655.1:592368-638875 GCF_001890085.2 Hipposideros armiger
ATATCACCATATAAAAATTATCACAGAATTGTTTTACAGATCTTGTGTATATTAATTTATGAAATTATGGCATATTCCAAGAGTATTTCCTGTTGCACCTGCTACATGATCATTTTATCTCGTGCCCAGGAGAATATACTGTCTGTCCACTACTAAAATAGACTAAATGCAGTTTTTTAAAAATACAAAAGATTTCTCTTGCCCAATGAATTATTTTCCCCTGCATTACTTAAATGATGTGTTCTCTTTGATAATTCATATTTTTGTGTTCAAATTTTGCTTGTTTAGCACAATAGAGACTAATTCTCACATTTGATTAACTCTGTATTTTATTTCTTAATGACTATTAATAAGTCTTTGCTTGTTGCTTTGACATTTACCACTGAGAAGAATGGATGGGCCAAATTTGTGAATTTTTATAAATGTATAAATTTTACCTTAAATAGTAATTAGAAAGGAATCAATGTAATCTGAATATGTTGTCCTTATTTTTTTGCTTTCTTGACTACAGAGAAGAAAATTCTACATTTGGTGACTGAACATTGGTAAGACCTTGCAGTGTCAGGCATGGGAACGTCAACTTCCATGGGCACTAATGTGGGGAAAAACTCAAATTTAAGTATATTAAATAATCTTGATGAAGATTATCTGGGTTATATACTTTCCTCTAAAACATTTTTTAACTAAATTTTTTTTTGTCAAATGTGGTTCTATGAACAATTACTAAGTCACCTTGATTTATTCTATGTATATGATGCTTTTTGGAGGTAATAAGAGGCATACCTTCTTTTCCTTTTCACATCAGTTTCTTTATTAATTATTTGCTCTGTTCTGCCACTAACTTCTGCTACTGCTAAATATATATGTATGTGTATATATATATATATATATATATATATATATATATATATATATATATATATATATATATTAGGATTTCTAAGATCATCATCCATAACCATTATTTCAGGATAGGTTTTTAGAGGAGTGATTTATACTATCCTCTCTTAAATCAAGAGAAATTTAACCTACAGAAGGTTATAAAAACACAGTATCTTGTGCTAAAGCAACACTTAACATCATATCAGGCCCCTCTGAAAAGAAACTGCTTTCTTATTCACCATTATATTGATGGAGCAATTAGAAGATACTTTAATTACATGTCATTAAGTTAAGGAATTGGTTTAAATCATATCAACTGTAGGTGACACTTAAAATATTGGATTTGAAAAGTTCTCTCCATCCCATTCCTCTTGTAGAGCTACAAGCTGTGGGGAATAAGGAAAACAAGGATATCTTCAACTGAAAGCTCTACAAGGGAAGCCATCATATTACACAACCAAATCACGGTGCAAGGAGGCAGTCTGCACACCCGTTTTCCACACTGAATTTCAAATGTTTGGCACAAAGCAATACCCAACCAGCATCATTTGACTCTTTATGAACTGTCAGTTAGATAAGGCTAAAAGGTTTCTACCACTGACTGTTTCTCTCAGAAAAAATACCATTTAAACTTCATGTCTCATGGTTTATGTCCAATATATAAGCATTTGAATATCACTCTTGTTTTATGTGTATATTTGAATAACTCCTTATATTGACATACTTTTAAGAAAAATCATCTTTAGAAATTTAAACAAGATGTTCAAGAATGCAAAAGTGCTTTTTAGTAAACTGAGTTGAACTTAAAAGTGATGCTGAGAGGAAAAGAGCAACGCAATGTTTCCTAGTGGTTATGTACGATTGTTTTATTAGGTTTGATAAGACTAAACAGTCCAAAGATTTGACAGTCCTGACACCTGGCATATGAAAGATGGAATTCCTGAATGGAAATTATTCTTATTGAACTTCTCTGAAGAACTTTGGCTGGAAAGAAGTATCTTTTCCAAAGCCAGTACATTCTCGGCACTCCTTCAAACTGGCTGAAAAATGAGGTACTGAATTCTTTGCTTAATGGGAAATCTACTGTTGTTTTAATACATATTTTTGGAAACTTAAAAAAAAATTCTGTCATCACTGTTCTTTTGTGGAAATAAATATGACACCATATGGGAAAAAATGTTATAGCTCCATATGTATAGAATAATATTCCAAATTTAAAGATGAACTAACTCTAAGCTCACTTAATGAATTGAAAATATCGAAAACAAATACCCATACAAGTTTATATGCTTCAAGGTTACAATGCAAAAAACCAAGGTAATATGGCTACTGTGTACTTGGCTGTGTTTAGGTAAAATTAAAGGTGTTTATAATGTGAATAACAAGGTTTTTTTATGTGGCTACATTATTTATCTTACCGATTCTACTGTGTGATGCACAACAGACCCTTTATTGTACTTCAGTTCAGATATTTATATACAATATAGTTCAAAGAATTGATTCCTATTCTTCCACCTACTGCTTAAAAACTGTAAGACAGAAAACCAAATAAAAAGGGATCATAAATCGAAATATACAGATGTTGAAAAGTGCAAGTGGTGTTTTTTTTTTTTGGTCTGCCAATGTATCACATACATTTTTTTAAGTTATGAAATCTATAAAGAAGAATTTCGTGATTGAAAACAAAAAAAGGAGAGTATGGATTAATTGAAAGAAACACAGGATTCTGTAGAATTGATTTAGAGACTAGTGGAGGAAGCTATCCATTTGGAAAGATCTAAAATGCAAAGTATTTTGTGATTCGGGATTATCTTCTCTACTCAGTCCAAGATTCAACAGTAGGAGTCAATATGGGGCCTCTACATGGGGTAGGAGCCAATGTGTGTCCTGATACATTTGCCTCTTTAATCTATTTGAATATGTTTCGTATGACTCTAATGTGGTAGTAGGTGATGGACCATGATTCATGAACCCAGAAAAATGAGCCAAGTGAAATTCTATCTTAGGCAAGATTAGCATCTCTTATCAAAACACTTCAGATGTTAGAGAGCTCACTTCCTTCTGAGACATTTTATCTTAGATCCAAACATAATTTCCCTCTACCTTTTATTCATTTTTCTTTGGCACCTAGAGAAGGATTTATTTCCTGTCCCAGATGGTAGTTTCAAACATGTGAAGATAGTATTCATGTTCTTCAGTTTACAGATCCAACTGAATACTGTATTCTCCAGTGAAAACATTCTCGGCTCTTTGCCATTTTCAAAATGTGAATTAGTATCATGTTTGTTCCTCATCTTAATTCCACATCTTTAAATGAGTTACTGTGTATCCCAGTACATTTTGAAATGTGTCACTTAGCACATCTCCAACACACTCCAATTTTGTATAGGATAGGGATACTATCACCCTTTATTTATTATTACCTATGATCAGAAAAGAAAATATTCCCTATCACATTTACAATGAACCACTCTTCCTCCACATTGCCGGTCATGATTCAGCAACAGAATTACCACCTTACCATTAATAAACACTCTCTCTCTCTCTCTCTCTCTCTCTAATATATATATATATATATATATATATATATATGTAATATATATATATATATTACATATATATATACACACACATATATACATAGATACACATACATACAGAAATTCTACGACAACCTAAAACAATGAGGCATTAGAAAAAATTTGAACTGAACTAGATGAATGCTTATTTTATTTGAGGGGATAGCGGCCTTTGTTAGCTATTCATTTGACAGTAGAAATTTTTCTTTTTCTTGCAATGATTTATGTACACAACAGCAAATCAATTTCTCATCCATAATAGAGTATCCTCTTCACATGACTTTTTATGCTTTCCAGTTTTCAACTTTATTTTATCTAAAGTCTCAAGTAATTGACAGCATAGTCATTTTTATATACTCCCCTATGCCAATACTTGGTTCAATGTCAAACTCCTGTTCAGATGCAAGTATCAAGCTTCAGCCCTTGGGACTCCAGGAAGTATTTTAGAATGGTCCTTGTCTTTCCCCTTTGTGAACCGAAAAATAATATCAGTGGTGACTCTTAATTGCATTATTTATACTTCTGCACACAAATAGGACTCAGATGCAATCACTTGATGTCAGATATTAGAGAAAGAAGGAGGAAGAACACCTTAAGATAAATGATGTTGGCTCCCACCTGTCAGAGCATCTCTTGAAATAGCCACAGGTTGGTAACAATGAATATTAGTTTTGTTATATTCGACCCCAATAAAAGTTTTTAAATTTCCTTTTGAATGCATGTGGCATGTCCAAGGAATGCTTCAATGGTACTAAAGATTTGTTATTTATTGAAAATGTTGTCAGAGCTTTCATATGCGTTGGATAGTTGGATAGTGAAGTTTTTAAAGTCCAGGTCTCCCGGCGCCTTTTGCAGGCTCCAGCCTAAAGCTGATCTAAGCTAGAGAAGAGATTTATGTTTAAGCAAGTTGAAAGTTCTAATTAAAATCTTGTTCTGGACATGCTAATAACTGAAATGAGACAGTGTTTGTGATGAAGTGACCAATTACATAAAGAATGATGAGAAAGTCAAGTGGGAAGTTTAAGTTTTCATCCAAGAATGGCGAATAATTTGCCCACAGAATAAGATTTGAAGGGGCTACAGGAAGGAAAATTAAAGTTGCATTTGATCAGTTGCAATCTATGATTCTCCCTACTTTGGAGGTGGTGGCAGTCCTCAGAGGATAGTAGCTTAGGAAGACCAGATCGTGGGCACTGAAGGTATAAATTTGGGCAAAATGCCCTCTCCTAAGCCTGGTGAGTGACCAGTGGGCCTCCCACTAGCAGGAGGCCATTCCCACTTGATTAATGTGTATCGACAAATAGAAAATGAAATCCAAGAAACCAGGAGGCCCTTTTCCAATGTTCTGAATTATACACAATCCTCGAGACCTAGGGATCTGCAATATGAGAGATCAAATTTCTCACCAGTGACATAGTCAGGCTTATTTTGATTTAAAAATATATGTTTTGATATCTAAATGCATGATTTTATTTAAAAAATGGCACTTGCTTCATTCCAAAAAGTTTGTGGGCCAGAAGAAAATGCATGGCAGTAGTTGATTCAGGACCCCTACTGGGTGAAAAGGCCATGGGATGGACAAGTAGTGGGTGAGTACTGAGTCAGCAATGTCTACAGAGAATTCATAAACAGCCCGGAGTTGCTGTACATCTCCCTGTCTCTGCGGCCCCTAGGACGTACTTCCCTGTCCGCGGTGCAATTGTGCACAGTACAAACACTGGAAGGGCATTTTAGAAGATTACTAATCTTGCTTCACTTTCCTTCCTGGCACATTCTCTGAGTGATTATTATTTTTTTTATCCTTAATAGATAGAAGTTTTATGCCTCTAGAAATATACTGCAATTTTATGGCTCTTCCTGATGAGTGAATTTTTCAGCAACCATATGGTGTGTCTGGCTCTGAATCTATCAAACTCTAATAACCTCCAGAGTCTGTGGAGCAGCTTGTTCATTCTGATCTTTCTTAAGCCTTGCTATATGGATTGCAGTCTTTGATAAGTCAAGTTGTTGAGTTTTCAGTCTCTGCCAGAAGGTTTAAATAAGGAAGTTTGAAAGGCATCCTTTGGGTGAGCATTATGTTGTAAAATTTGCTTTCTCCTATGCTATGGGCACAGTAAATTGATGGCATGACTTTTTATATTCCTTTGGAATATTTCAGAAAATATTTCTCAAGCCGCTCCATGTGAAGTGCTTGCGTCTCCTGGGAAAGTCCTACTATCTCTTTGCATTTTATATGTATCAGAATATTTCCCTTCTACCCTAATCTCAGAGTTTATACCTACTGAAATTTTTAAAAATGTGCTCATCTTTGCAATTTCAGAGTTTAACATAGTAAATTATCAGGTGGTTTTATGAGTTTGTTGAATAATGTAAACCTCTTCTATTTTTTATCCATACAATAATCATTGAGTTAATATCTACTATATGGCTAGCATAGCACTTTCCCTGAAGAAATTTAATATCTAGAAGGTAGTAGTAATACTACTACTATCAGTAATTATAGTAATAATAATATTAATATAGGTAAAATTTGTTGTTCCTACTTGCTAGGCACTGTTGTAGAATTTTACATGTCAGATGTCAATTAATTCTCATACATACACAAAGGGATACTATTATTACCTTCTTTTAACAGGAAAATGAGAGATGAACCAATTTAATCTCTTACCCAACACAGATAATAAACGTAACACAGAGAGCACACAATGAATTCAAACCTAGGTAGCTTGAGTCTTCTGAATTATCCAGTCTTTCTAGACAAGATAGAAAAGGCTAGTTAAAATAAAATATTTCTGGTGAGAGAGGAGTTCAGCTTATCAAAGGCCTAGTGATTTTTGCACACAAAATGGGGTTTTATCTTGGGAACAATAGAGATCATTGAGGACTTTAAGTGAGGGGCTGACATAATTGGCTGCAATTTCAGAAAGTTTTATCTGGTAGTTGTATGGTGTCCTGGAGGCAGGAAAGGTGAAAAATAGTCAAGTGTTATTCCTAAATTTCTGGTTTGTGATGCTGGGTGAATGGAATATTTATAACACCGTGGAGGAGAAGTGAGAAAGGTAATCAACTCAGGTTTGAAAACCTGGGGTTGCACTAAGAGGAATCTGGGATGGAATAGAATTTGACACTCAAGTAAATTTTTGCACAAGAGTTCTGAATAGAGTAAATGAGCCCAAGGAACTGAATGGGATTATCCTTCAAGCATTATAAAATATTGAGAGAAGAGAGCCAAAGACTCAGGAAAACTTCGACAGTTATGGGAATCCCAGAAGAAAGGGAGTTGACAAAACTGTCTGACAAAAATTCTGAACAGTAATGGGAGGAATACAAAACGAGCAGGTGTCATAAAAGCCAAGAGGGCGTTTCAGGAGACAGGACAACTGTTATACATTCTTAAGAAAGGCTTTGTACTTCGATGATTGAAAGGATTCTGTTGGATATATTTCCAATGAGATTGTTGGCAATTTTGTTATGAGCAATTTCAGTGGAATGATGGATTTCACAAAGCAAGCTGAAGTTGATTGGGGGAAAATACTGTGAGGTGAAGAAACAGAAAAAAATAAATGTAACAACTCTTTAAGAAGCTCACCCCTGACGGGCAGAAGCAAGAATGGGTGCTGGCCAGAGGAACTTGGAAAAATAGTACCAATAAGCTTAGACAAAAAGTATTCCTAATTGATTTTGGCATTCTGAATGTAGGATAGATGTAGGCATAGGTGTATATATTTTGCAAATGGATATAGTGTCAAGAAGCTGAAGTCCTCTGAAATGATGCCGTGGGTTAGAGAGAAGGGGGCGGTGCTTAAGGAGCTTAAGGATAGCCGAATTGGCTCTTAGTGGACAAGGAAAAGCAGCTCCTCAGGAGAATGGAAAAGGATCAGTAAACCGTGTTGAGGAACAAGCTGAGGCTACAGATCATGGTGTGATCTGGGAGTTGGTACTATTTTCTCCAGAAATAGTCAGTATTCTGAAGAAGGCAGACAACTAATATATTCATTCGTGCTTGGGTTTTTTTTCTATCCTGGTGACTGAAGAATTCATCAGAGAGGAAGGCAGGTGTATTACTAAGAAAGGAGCTGAAAGCATAAATCATTTTTTTCTAGTTGGAGTAGCGGCAGAAGGAAGAGCAAGAACTATTTAATAAGTATCAATCATGTACCACGTGTAAGGAGACACAGGCACAAGCAACATAGCTACGGGTCCTGCCCTCCATCATGTCAGTAGTTAACACAGAAATAAATATTCATGCAAATGTATAATTATTAATTATATTAATTGCTCTGAAAGAAAATTAAACTATGTGGTGAGAGGCTAAAGGACACAAAGGGTGAAACATTTTAGATCGGATGTCCTGGAAGCAGACTTTGAGAATGGGAGCCTCCTAAAGAAGGCTTATGGTGGAAGGCTCTCTCGGGAGGCCAGTGAGCACACGGAAAAGAGGGCTTGTCTGAGCGAGAAGCTGGCCACAGAGTGGCTACACCTGACGCCTCCGCTGATGGCCCTTCAAAGCTGTCCCAAATCGAGGCCAGGGGACAGAGCTTTACACCCTCACCTCACACAGTCACTGGCCACAGGTTGCCCTGCCCCCTGAAGAGTGTCTAACCATGGCCAAGGCGCGCCCGCGGCACTGGAGGGAAATTTATGGTGAAGGATGTAGCAGTGAGCTTTCAGCAGCCCATATTCCCAATACCTGGGGTGGCGTATTAGCCTAAAGAGGGTATCTGAGTGGAGCACCATATAATTGATTCCATTCTACCTCTAAGGGATATAGATCCACTAGTATCTTCTAGTAAAATTTTCCTATCTGGGAACAGCTCCTCCAGGGTTCCTGGTGACGAATGCTGGGTGACTAATGACGGCGACTGGCTGGCTAAGTCTTAGTCCTTCTCTCTACTTTGGATTTAGCTCTGGGGCTCATGCTCTGTAGTGGCGTTAACATGCAATACAAAGATCTCCATGCTCTATGCCCATAAGTCCATCCACATGCTTCTCCCCTTAGTTATTGTTGTACAATTAAGAAATACCCCCTCTTGGATGCCTTTCCAGCCTGTCTACAGTAATACTGCCATTCTTAGCCCATACCTCTCTGTGGGTGGAGTTGCCCTGGCTATAATTCTCATCGTGAAAACCATACCCACAGCTGTTTGTAACAGGTAAGTGCTGCCACCTGGCCTCCTATCACTCTATTCGCCCATCATTCCCATTGCCGTTATGAAGACTAGATCTCTTAACAGAACCTCCCAACATCAGCCATCGCCTACAGAAGACACCCTCCACTGAACTCAATAACAATGGTGCTCCTCTCACTAGGCCTTCCTTATTTATTTGGTAAATGAAATGTCCTCCAGGCTCGCCTATGGAACATATTCAACGTGTAGCCTTTGCAGCCTTAGACAGTACATCCACTCTAGAATGTTCACCTCTTTGAGTCTTTTGAACTCCCCCCCACCCCCACACACACACACACATGCACCTGTTACAGCAGTTCTGGCATTTACACTTCACTGAGGGCAGACCATTAATTTTTACAAGTTTCCAAGAGTCATCTTACCCATTTATTAGTACTGTCTCTTGGAGTCCCTGCCAGATTTTTAAATCTTATACCACAGAAAAGTACCGCACATCAATAAGCTTTTCCTTATCAGCTTCCCTGAATACATCCATCTCAGAATCCAGTTCTGTGTATAGAGAGATCCCTGCTCCTGCTGAAAGATCTCATTCCTGTTCAGGCTGTGCTGAGGTTTGACTTTAAAAACGTTTTAATTGATATGGCTACTGAAATGTTTGCCAGGATTGTAGATGGGAGAAGATGGTTGTAGAGGTAAGCATAGTCTTTAAGATACCTGCCATAATTGAGGTCTCTATGTCATCTTCAAGAAAGGGGGGCCACTAAGTTCTAATAAAGAGGGTACAGGGTCAATTTTGCAGGCCAAACAGGTTTGGCAGAATTTGGGAATCCAAAGTTCTCAACAGCATTTATCTAGAAACCTTCATTCTATACCTTGGGGTCCCCCTATTTTCCTAATGGGGCTCTGACCTTGGCATAGAAAACCTGCTGGGCTGAGAATGCAGGTTTATTTGAAGCTCTGTTATTCTGAGGATACAGTTGTGTTTCTGATCTTCTGCTCTGTCTTCCCTCTGCTGCATGAGATTAGGGCTTCTTTAAATTCAGCCAATGAGGTCCTGTAACTTTTACATTTCGCATTCAATTAGGGGTTATTTTCTATGAGCCTGACATTATGTCTCTTTCATGCATCAGTAGAATTCACCGAGTCACCTATTTCCAACGACATTATAGCTACTAATTCTCTCATTCCTCCCATGTGCCAGAAATAGTGTGATCAGTATTATGCTCTCCCACTGGTATCCCATCCCAGGTCATCACCAGTGAAATTTTAAGCCAGAGCATGCTAGACGCTCCTTCTAATACCAGTGATAGTGTCTGTCATGGCAGCAGGCACTGTGCAGATCAGTTTTAAGGTTTCACTTTACAGTTGGCTTCCTAGGACCACTCTTGATACTATCTTAGGTTGAGTTCCCGGGAAACAGATTCTGAGGGTAAAAGAAAATGTGTCCTAAAGGTTTTTAGGTAGAGTTCTAGGGGAACTGGACAGAGAGAGACACTGATTCGTATACAACTGGGGCTTCAATCAATCCTACGTGGACATCTGCAGCTCAGGTATCTCACCTTGAGGCAAGGGGGCAGACATGTTCACCTCCACCTCAGACATGGTATAGCCTTCTGCAGGTGACCATTTCCAAGGAAAGATGCAACTCTAAGCAGTTGATGGCTTATATTCCCAGCAGTTTACATCACCTCTGAAAAAGGGATCTGGGTGAAGCTTGCAGTATTTATTACAGAAGAATTCAAGGTAAGTATTTTTGTTTTGTGAAGAAATATGTAGATAAAGATCATAAAAAGGAAATGTAAAGGCAAATGATGGGATAAGAGCATTTGAGGCAGAAGAAGGAAGACTACGTATGAAGGTTCAGGGATTAGGAGAATGAATGAAAGCTGAATAAATGACTTGGAAGGTGGTATAGGACACTGGAAAAATTATTGTAGCACCAAACAAACAGAAAACCAAAAAACGAAAACCAAAAAACAAAACAAGGCAGTGGTTACCTATAATCCAAGTCATTCGAAAGACATTTTACCAGATCAGTCTTTTGTGAATCTGCTCTGACTCCTGAGACAGGCAATGGATTCAGCGATGTTGTGAGATAGTCTACATATTGGGCTGTCAGGAAAGTCATGATGCATTTTTGCATTGAAAAACATAGAAAAATACGTCATGAATTTCCCGATGACCCAATACATTAAAGCACTAATTAAACATTTTAAAAAAGGCATGTTTCATAACACTGTAAAAGTTCACATGCTAGAATTTTTTAACAGCTGTGTGATAAATATAAGGAGCCACCAAGGATGCCTAAACTTACAAAAAAAAAAAAAAGGCAGAGAAGAAATGAATCACTTGACATAATATGACTAAGAAAAGAAGCAAACAGTTTTTTATTAGTCAAATGTCAAAGTATGTAGCAAAAATCAAAGCTTAAAAACAAGCAGAACCAAACCAACATTGCAACAGGCAGAAGAGAAGTATCAATCAAATAATAAAAGATTATTTCAAAACACACATTTCAACTCTTTACTATGTTCACCAGCAAGCTGGTAGCAACTCAGATTTTACCAACTTACTTCACCAAAGATGATCAATGTGCCAGAAATGTTTATCATAAATGATGGGGGAAGAAAAGACTGCAAATGCAGAAGACCCCAGTTAGAGGTGTTACGAAGGGCTGGCTGGAGCCCTATGGGAACCATGTGCTGTATTTGAGCAATCTGTATTTTCTGAACACCAGGGGCTGGGTTTTTTCCTTTTGCTCTTTTTCTTAAGTGAATTTTCTTACATAAGTAGAAATACACTAATAAGAAATAAAGCTAAGAAATATTAACCTAATCAAAGCAAGTTTATGTTGTAGGATTTTATAAGTAAAAACCATCTGAAATTATAAACAAAATGTTAGGGTTCTTTTTCCTGTCCAATATTTTTGGGGCATTTTAAAGGGAACACTTTCATTATTCAAAAAAGAAATGATTAATCTCCTTCTGCCCATTGCCAGATGGTAACATGAATTTGTAGTTTATCTAAGGACAGTCTTAAATGTGGTGGGAAGGAAATCCTTCCTATTTGTGATGTATCCATAATTTGGTTGAACATAAATTAAATGATGTATATGAAATTGCATGACAGATTTGTTGCCTATGTTTTCCCTGAAGTCACCACAAATAAACTGAACCCGAAATCATATTATATGCTGACAACTTTATGAGGCTATTCAAATATCGTTTCTTGAAACTTTTTAAATAGTAACAGAATTTTTTTCTATTTGGATTTTTGGACCTTAAATGACAGCCAAAATATTTCCATTTGACTATGTACTATCTGTTGCTAATAGATAAAATGAGTCATTTTATATATATAAAAAAATATTCTACCATTATTTTCTAGCATTTTCATAAATATGATTCAAATGTTTATTTTGAAAAGATTCAGATTTTTAAATAATATCTATTTTTTAAAATAAAAAATAACCAAGTACACATACCCACTCTACAAAGGCTATAAAGATGGAATAAAAATCTATAATCTCTTACATCCAGACAGTGGAACATTACTCAGTGATAGGAAGAAATGTGCTATTAGGCCATGAAAAGACATGAAGGAAACTTAAATGCATATTGCTAAGTGAGAGGAGCCAATCAGAAAAGGCTACATACTGTATGATTCCAACTATATGACAATCTAGAAAAGGCAGATAGAGACAAAAAGATCAAGGTTATCAGGGTTTAGGGGGAGGGAGGGATGATGATGATGAGGTGAAACACTAGAGTTTTTTAGGGCAGTGAAACCATTGTGCGTGGTACTTTAATGGTGGATACATGTCATTATACATATGTTAAAATTCATTGACTGTACAACACAAGAGTGAACCGTAATGTAAACTATGGACTTCAGTCAACAATCATGTATCAATATTGGCTTATTAGTTGCCACAAATATACACCAACAAATAAATCAAGATGTTAATAGGAGAAACTGGAGGTGAGGGGGTATATGAGAAAACTCTCTAAATGCCGCTCAATTTTTCTGTAAATATAAACTGCTCAAAAAATGAAGCCTATTAATTTTTTTTAAATCTATGCTCTTCTTCCTCCCAGATTTTAAGATATAGTTTGGGGCAGAGGTATAAATAACTATTCTTACTCATTTCCTAGGTTTGCTAGAACAAATTACGACACACCTGGTGGCTTTAACCACCAGAAATTTATTTTCCCGTGGTGCTGCAGGCCAAAAGTCTGAAATCAAGGTGTTGACAGGGGCCTGCTCCCTAGAGGGGGGAATCTTTCCAGCTTCCGGTGGCTCCAGGAGTTTCTTGGCTTGCGGTCAATCCGATCTCTGTCTCCACCCTCACATGGTCTCCTTTTCTCCCTCTACGTCTCACCTCTGTGTCTTGTAAAGACGCTTGTATTGGATTTAGAACCCGCCAGGGTAATCCAGGGTGATCTCATTTTAAGATATTCATTGTATCTGCAAAAAGCCTAATTCCAAATGAGGTCACATTCCGAGGTTTAGGGTGTTAGGGTGTGGATGTACCTTTTGGGGTGCCACCATTTAACTCATTACACTACCCATAAAATGATGTGCATTATAATAGAGCATGGGCAGTGCTCTGGAGGGGGATGGATGAGAACATCATGGGGAACACGACATGAGATGAATAGTAAAGGTTTGCTGCACTGGGGCAGGAGTGTAGTGGTATGAGAGGCCGTGGAACACCATCTCTGGGGAGATATTCCAGACAATGATGACGCATGTTTAGAGGATGCTAAGGTCAGTGTCCCTAAAAGGGAGGGTGGATGAAGGCTAAAGAGGGTGATAGCATATGAGTCTGAGATGCTCGACTATGGTCAGATGATAAAGGAGCTGATGATCCTAAGAGAAAATCATTTGTTCTTCCTATTCATAAAGTCCTTAAAGACAAGATCAGATTTGTACTTTAGAAAGAGGACTATTGGAAGCTGAGTTAGGACTTTAGGAAGCAGAGGCCAGTGGCAGGGGGATGATTAGGTTTGATTCAATGAGATCTTACTCCAATGCCTCTACAGTGGAGAGAGCAGAGAGATTAGAAATAAGAGCTATTCTGGAGGTAGAACATACAGCATGTGATGGATACCTGGATTTAGTGAGTAGGCAATGATGTGAGAATAAATTTTCAGTTTACGGCTTCAGGACTGAGTTTGATGCCGTTATCTAAAGCAGGGACTTTTGGAGGAAGGGAGTGGTTTTATGTGGGGTGTAGAAAGTTATGAGCTAACTTTTGGACAGGCTTAGTTTTGTTGTATCTTGTACTCAAGTTCTAAATTTGGTATATCAAAATGTTTTCCTTCTGAGCAGTAAAGGGCTCTGAAAAAAGAAACTTAAGCATTTATGGAAACCTTCAAAATTACCTTTAAAATTTCCTGTATGGTTTCCTCCTAATGATGGCCCTGGAAATAAAAGAAATGAGGGAATCCCCAAGTATTAAGAAGCTTTACTGGTTCGTAGAGGCAAAAAGATATTTCCCCCTTTGGAGGGGATAGAAGTCTGAAATTACTGTTACAAAATAGCATCCCAATCCAATTGTAAATATATTGTACAGAGAATTAGAGCACAAGCTTTCAGAACACTGCTTCAGTACCTTTATTTTTATCTTTGCAGAGCTGGTGCAATGAGAGAAGAAATCTACGTTCCAACATAAAAAATAAACATAATATCACGGTGACAGGGACTGATTCAGTATGGAAACATTGACTGTAGAGGCATTCTGGCTTACTTCAAAAGACTTTCAATAACTGCCAAAAGAGTTTATTTGGATAGTTTCAGTTTCATGTGTTTAATCAACTAAAAACTCAATCCAGAGTCGAGAGTGTGACACAGCATGTGTTCTGAAGAGGGTGTACATGTGTTCATATTTTGGGGGGCATAAGTGTGTTTGCACGTGTGGATGTTTGAGCTTGAGCAAAGGTGTGTGTATATGTGTGTTATAAAATTTTATTGTTTTATATCATTCACTGCTTTAATAGGCCCCACACTCATAATCTTCACAGCTGTGATCATATCAGGCCTAAATTTCCATGATTTCCGTAACACTTCATCAGGCCCCAGATCTTACAATAGTATGTCACAAAGGGATTCCGCAACTACAGATAAGACTAGGAAGCACAGCAGGACAACTGCTTTCCCTCTGGCTAACAGACTCATTCAGCTTCCTGTCCCAGGCCCTTCTTTTTAAGGACTACTATGTTCTATCCGTTGGTTTCAAATGTACTAGGCTATACATTTGGGCATGCAGCTATACAGTAAAGGCAAAATAGTGTGTCTTTAACCTCTTATCACAATAGGCAACTCTCTCCCCTTAGCCATTCATCCAAAACATTGTGATGACTACTGCCTCCTATACCGTTGACTTTTTGAGGTTGGGGGGAAACGTCAAACAACACCTACTCCAGTGTTTCTCCAGTCTTTCTTACATTAGTTATTTGGAGCATTTGATAAAATTGTGGGTTCACAGGCCCTGTCCTTGCCTAATAGGAACACTCAGGAAACTACGATTTTAGCTACCACTTTGTGAGCTTATTAAAATTCAGTAAGCCTGGGTAACAACAAACAATCCCTTGCTTTTCAGATGTGAAGATTGAGACTAAGGAAAATTAGTAACACTATGAAGGGTGACCCTTTAGGCCTAGAACACAGATCTTTTTCTCCTAAACCACTGATCTGGTCCACCTGCCTCTTAGGCACACACTACGCATAGAGATTCTGATTTGGGCTTCTCAACATAAGTGAGTTTCAAATGGTTCTAGCGTGGCACAGTGAGTTAGGTGCCATTAATCAGTTCAAGTATACATAGCATGCAGCTGAATGGTTGTATAGAATACAGTATTCATGATGCCAGAGTTGTGATAGTTGGCCCTTTGGTATCATATATAAAATCAAAAACTAACTAGTGTTCTGCTCATCCTGCATCTAACCATGATTCTGGCCAGCTGTCCTGCAAATGTCTGCTGCTGATCAAAGGGGAAGTCAGGTGATGGCGTGTGGGTGACTCAGCACCGTCATCCACATAACTCTTGGGTGTGTGTGTTGATGACAATGCATCAGTGGCAACATTTCTGCAGATGAAGAATAACTTCTTTCTAAAACCAGTGTCATTTCATATTAACTGTTCTTAGTAGAAGAATAAGAAGTGGCCCCTGCTCCTCAAGAACTTAAAATGTGGTTTGGGAATGGGGAAACAAAGACAGACAGAAACAAGAGATTACAGTCCAGGCTGCATGCATAGACCTGTAGTGTTGAACCAGGGGTATAGCACTGGGTCCCCTCTCTATCTTCATGACACTTACAAGTGTGATGTTATGTCCATTGATTGAGATGATAATGTGGATAATTTATTGATATTGACAGTCACTTTTATATTATACCGGCATCGTTCCTCTAAATTATATGCATTCATCCCTGAAGTGAACAACTCAGTAAATATACATATACCTAATTATATTTCCTTTCCAATTCCTCTAAAATCATGAGCAAGGAGGAATTACACATGCTATATTTTCCTTTTGTGGAAAACGTAAGACTTCTGTTTTCTTCTCAGAAATTTTGTGAATTTGTATAAACTGCTCACAATTTTTACATTTCAATTTTCTCAGTCATTCATAGTGATAAAGAGTAAGTTGTTTGACAGGTATGGCCTCGCTTGGGGGTACTGTAAGCCAAGTGCTCATCTGCTTAGTCATTAAATGATCCAGTCATTAAACTATCCAGTTTAGAAAGTCACTGGGTGGACAGATATTCACCATTTTGTAGTTTGCCAGTCTCTGGGCAGCTCAGAATGCCCGTTTTGTTTCTGAGTTTACTAGAGTTGACAACTGGGGCAATTGATTGCTAAGAGAGATGGGAAGATAAGAATAAATCCATATTCGATTTTATCAACCTCTTCCTGTTGTCAGAAAGTTAGCAAACAATATTAGTATGCCATTAGTCAGTGCATTTGTCCTCTACTCTCTACCCTCAACCTCATCTCTAACACTTGGGGAAATTTTACCATCTGCCAGGGTCTAAGATACACAATTTACTTTCATTAATCTCATTTGACTCTCCCAGCTATCCTATAATATAGGTTAAAGTTTACTCAAATTTTCCAGGACACATTAAGGCTCAGAAAGGACAATTTTTCCCAAATGCATGTGACTATCTAATGTAAAACCCGGTATTTGAACACTTTCAATGATGCCAGAGCCAAAGCTTTTAACCACTTGGCTATACTTTCTTCCAAAGCAGAGCTATGGGACTAGAAATAACTGTAAGTATCAACCCAAATGAGGCACCATGGCATGTTCTAGAGACATAAAGGAAGTGCTCAGCGTTTGGTAGCTCTCTCTTCTCTTTCTCCTTATTCTCTAGGTACAGCCTTCTTCTAAATTGTTGTTTGGAGGATCAACTAAGGCAAATTACAAAGTAATGTAAAAGTTTGAGTGATTTGTGAAGAATGGGCCACTAACTACTCAGGAACGTGAAGGGAACTGACATCTATTGAATGCCAAGTACAAGTACCAGCGGTGCCAAAAAAGTGTATATACATTTTAAGAGATGTTATCTATGCTCAAGCAGTAGTTCGCCATAATCAGAAGTGTTTGGATGCTGATGGTAACCACTTTGAGCAGCTCTTGTAATTGCAGAAATCAAATGTGACTTGCATTCATCTTTTGTTATCAGTATATATTATTAAAATTAATACAGTTTTTTCCTTTCTTAAATGCATAAACCTTTCTTTGGCACCCTCTGTATTTTACTTATGTGGTGCCATGTACCTACTGCTATGTGGCATTGGCCCATTTTGCAGATGAGGTATTGGAGTTCTTTAGATTTACCCACTTGGATCTCTTCTGATAATAAAAATACACAGATATTGTTCCTGCCTTTTACATGCCCTCTGCCTAGTAGGAAGTAAGATATGAGTATATTAATTACAATAGAGAGAAATAAATGTGACTAAAGAAATTGTGCTGTGAAATATATTTATGGAAACATTTGATTCGCTCATCCAAAAGCTTCAAGTAAAGATCATAAAGATATTTTCATGAGACTCTACTGAGCTCCAGTCTTCTCATTTGGAAAATAGACCAATTAAGTCTAGGTTTGAATTTAACTCATGTTAAGGTATTCAAAAGCAATTTTTAATTTAAAGCTTATTCAAGCAATCTAAGGACACCATTAAAATGATACTTTTTGTGGTCCTGGATGACTTTCTCCACAAAACTTCCATGGATGGTGCTGAAAAACATGACTGTTTGTAGGGTTAACCAGGTAAAACTTGAAGAGACAGTTTTCTGTAGTCAGAGGCAGTAAAATCGAAGCTATGACATTTTTATCCCATCAGGCTATTCCAGATACAAGTTCTACCTTTTGACAGGATGCCAAGGAGTTAACCATTAAAGTAATGTATCTGGCACCACAATATCTGGCTTTTTAAATACTCTTTTCAATAAAACATAACAACATTGCACTTGAGTTTTTGATTGCTTTTCTTTTTGATTGTCTCTGAACAGACACATATTTGATTCACAGGATGCACTTAAATTTAATGTTCCCAAAACCAAAGACAAAATTTTGTGCTATTTTAAATAACTATTTTAATAGAAAGCATGGACGATATTAAGAAACATAGTAAAATCCAGTGACTTCCCAATACATCCATAAACTGTCAGCTGTTTTAGGAAAATGTGAAAACAATGCACAAAGAGAACCTACCCCCCAAATCAAATCCCAAATATTCCTGAGTCAAATATCACTAAAAGGGGCAGTTGAAGTGAAGAAAACAAACTCTATATGGAAGACCTAGAAACAAAGAAATATTAAAGCCATTCCCAAATATTAATGACACTCAAATCTGTGGAGATGACCAGTGTCATTCTGAAATGACATTATCAATACTGAACAGAGAGTAGTATGAGTGCTAATCAAATTGATAAATATAAGGAAGATTTCAAAGTATTATAAAACGAAATGCCTACATACATTCTCTAAGGAAGAAAATGAACACAGAAGAAGCTAATTCTATTCATAAATAATAATATGCATTTACTTTGTTTTATAAATAAATGTTTTACTATATTGCTCTGTCTTATAAAGACATGTTGTAATATTTTTTTATCCTCAGTTTCCATAGAGTAAAAAATCATATATGTGCTCTCTTGCTCCCAAAGCAAGAAAACAGGACCATTCTTTTCATTGGCATTACAATTCACTATTCCCTTTCTCCCCACCCCCCTACCCCCCAACGTATCACCTCTTTTACTATATCCACATTGAGGGTATTGAAAATGTAAACCAGTCCTCCTGTCTTAGAAACATACATAAGAAGTCTTTCTTTAAAAAAATAATAAAAAAAAAATAAGTAAACTTTTTTCATATTGGGATCTAGGGCACTGTAAGAAAGGTATTCCAATTGATGGCAGAAAGCCATTATGGGGAGACAAACTGTATATAAGCATGGGGACGCAGCCTTTGTAGCTCTGAAATAACTTACACAAAGAACTCATATATAAATTTGGCTCACCTCAGCAACACTTTTTCTTTAAATTACACAGAAATCTGAAATACATTGGGTGTATGGAGGGGCAAACTGTGGCCCTGAGTAAAATGTGTATTTAAAAGGGGAAATGTGGAAGTAATTATTACCCTGATGTATTTACCAGAATGCACAGAATGTATTCAGCATGTCTCGCCTGGGCATGGAGGGTTTTGCAGAATACCTATGACTCTAGAAATCCAGTGTTTGGCATCATGTGATCCAGGAGCTCTTGATAAACCACCCTTACCCAGGCATTCTTGCCTTGGAAAGCCTCAGCAAGCCAGGAGGCTGAGATGGAATGAAATAATGATTTCAGATGAATGAGTCGCACTCTTGCTGGCTTCAACTAGTCTCTGGTTCAAAATGAACAAATCAGTGTTGCAGGCAGGCACTTTAGAGAAATAAACAGGAACTTTTGTTTCCTTCCATTTAGAGGCTAAAAATTCAAGACAAAGGAAGGAGTGCTAAGTAACTGCAAAAAAAAAAAAAAATCTCGTTGGATTTCATGATTACTTTTGGGTCTTTAAATTATGCTCATGATTATGTCAACATCCATATTTCCTGCTAACCATACTTAAAAGGAGGCTTTAGGCAGGACTAAGAAGTGCCCATATGCCCCAAAGCGGGGAGTATGTATAAGGGGTCGGTGACAACGGGCTGGCTACAATTGATGTGCTCTATAAACTATCCTGAAGTGGGGACCGTGTGCAGTAGGAAACCGAGCCGGAGACCTTGAGGAAATGTCCAAAGTAAGAAGTTGATGAAAACATAGGAAAATCCCCAGTTTAGAGGTGCAGAGACACAGCTCCGAGTTGGGCCCTAGAAAAGCAGGTAGATCACACATGGAGAGGCCCTTAGGATTTCGGCGCATCCCAGCACATGTTCAGGGCTTGTATTATGGGATCACCGGTGTGTAAGCCATGGACCTGTTGAGCCAGCCAAGCAGGATAGGACCCAAATCTCTGCAGCTGCCCTGGCTTCCAGGACAACACGATAGCCATTGCCTCTTCACAGCAAAGTTTTAGGACACATTTCTACTATCTCCTATTACTCTAGGATTACACCTTGCAGATTTTCTAAGTGAATGTAAGAATAATAGACACACATCAAACGCTGAACTTATGCATTAGAAGGATTTAGGGTCTCTAGGTTACATAGAACCTTGAAAGACCAAATCTACTAGAAGGAAGCCCGGCTTGATTGAATCTAGAAAAGCACTTGGCAGTTTTCTGCTGAGGACAAATGTTAAAAAGGCCATTCCAGGTAAAGGAGAAACAGCATGTGGCCAAGGAACAGGAGCAATTTATTACGGATGGACCACAGGTTATTTGTGGGGTAGTGGTAGAAGGCCAGATTATAAAGGAGCTATCTAACCCATGTTACGGAACTTGAACTGTATCTTTTAGACAATGATGAGTGATTGATGCTCCTCATGTGGGAGGGAGGACGGTCACATGTTTAAAGGCACACTTCAGAAATCTCGCTCTGGCAACATGAAATATAGTTTGGGAGTGAGAAAAGGCGGAGGTGGCGGAAGCCAGTTAGGTCAAGGTTATTGTCACAGTACAGAAAAACAACTGAGATCGTGAAATAAGCAGCAACAGAAGGACGGAGGAGACGACGGATTCAATAGATTCAATAATATTCAGGAGAAAGCGTGGCAGTAGACATAGACATGGGACATACTGGGACGTGGTGGCTTTTTGACTGGTGGCATGGAATACAGGAGGAAAAGCAGACTTGTCATAGAAGGGGTGACAAAGGGGCAAATTTAGCTTTTAAAATGAGGTGCCTGTGGAAAAATTGCACAGATTTGCCTGGGATCAAATGGAATTGTTGCTTACAGAATTAAATTCTATTATTCAGTTCACTTTTTGTTGGCAAGTGGCACAAACCCAGCTCCAGCTAGTTTAAACCAAATCAAGAGATTTATTGGCCTTTTCAAGTGGACACAGCTGCATCCAAATAGCTAAACGTTGTCGTGAGGACTTATCTCTCAAATCTCCGTGCCGCTGTTTAGCCTCAGTTTCAGAGGTTCTTTTCATGAGGCAAGAAGATGACTACAGACAGCCCTAATCCTACACGCGCGATTACTCAGAAGAGCCTACTCTTCCCAATAATTCTGTTGGAATTTGTAGACTCTGATTAGCCTGATTTGACATGATGTTACTAGGGCATGAAATACTCAGATTGCCTAGCCCTGAGTCACATTCTCAGTCAGGGGCCAGGTCCCAGGTGAGGCCCTGAATGATCATCCCCAGAGAAGTACATGGGATAGAGAGGGGTGAACCTCTACTGGAATAGGGGTGGGGGCAGTTCTACATGGCAAATTTTGTTCTTACTGAAACTCAAGATTACTCTAAGAAGGTAATGAGATACTCAATCTTTCAAGATTGGAAAGGCTTGATACTAAATACTGTATCATGGGCCGGCCGAATGGCTCAGGTGGTTAAGAGCTCACTCAAGAGTGCGAGCTCTGAGCAACAGGGTTGCTGGTTCGATTCCTGGCCCGAGCTGAACTGCCACTGAGCTGCCAACAGGTGGCAGGATGGCTCAGCTAAAAAAAAAAAAATTAAATACTGTGTCATAAGAAACAATACAAGTCTAATGAAATGGCCAAATGACTAGAAGTTTCTCCTGAAGATGTAGTGGAATTGCTAAACACTGAAGAAAAGCAGTGGTGGTGACTTAAAACATGTGAACAAGATGAATCTCTTCTAACTCAGTCCTTCTTTCAAAGGTCCCAGAGCTGGGCCCAATACAATGTTAGGGGAATCAACACATATCTCAAACACCAAAATACTATGACCTTTTATTTCTTTTTGACCTTTTAAGGAAGATTTTGAAAGTCCAGTAACCAACTGGACGAACAAACAGAATTACTCGGGAGGAATGTTTGGAACCAGACTTCTCCCCGCCCCTACCTCCAGAATACACAGAGGATGCGAGGCGGAGGGAAACCAGGGTGTGTTGAGAGGAGTGGGGGTAGGGGGAGGCAGGGAGGGGAGAAAATCACAATTCTTGCCCTGGAAGCCAGGAAAAGGAGCCACGTTTTTTTAAGTCGCTGCCTGAAATCACCCCAAGTAGGTGTTTAGTCATTCTGGAGTCTCCAAATAGCTGAATTCCATTCCTTCCCCTGCTGGGGCAGTGTAGCTTTTGGAAATGCTTAGAACTGCCTGGAAATCCCGAGTTGGAAAGATAAGGAGTGTGCCAGCCCTGGTTCCCTGAGGAGCTTGACTGGGTCAGCCCCATCTGGGCTGAGCAATTCCAGTGACTGCCCCAGCATCCTAAGCAGCAGACCAGCTCCTACCTTGCCCTGTGCAGGCAGATCCAGGTGGGTGCTTGGGTTGCAGGGAGCAATGCAACTCTGGGGAGGGCAATACCCCTTGAACCTCAGCTGCAGGGTGAGTGCGGGGAACAGTCTTCAGGGGCTCTGTCTAGTGAGAAGCAGGCAGGGCCATGACTACAGCCTGATTTATAACTTTAAAGTATTCAGACACGCAGTAGGCGGGCCTTAGGCTTTGCAAATATTAGAAGCAAACCTGTCTCTAGCATTTACCAATTCAAAAGCTTTTATTGTGTAATAAATAGCAAATTTAAAATGAATCTAATTTTGATCCTGGTGCAAAGAGAAATGTTTATTTCCCAAAAGAAGGTTTACTATTACTGAAAGAATACATAGCTCCAATTTCACTGAATTTGCCTTTTAAATAGGTTTGCCATGTCTACTCAAGTCGGATAATCCACCACAAGGGACACTTACAAAGTGCTTTTTATATTCTATCTGGCTTGACTTAATATTTCAAAAGCTTATACTTGTATTTTGTTTTTATAATTTTTGGGGGGTATTTTTATGGGATGGGATGGGTTTTCAAGAATTTAGGTGAAATTTGTAACATTTCACTTACAAGGAAAAAATTGATCTATGAGTGATCATCGAGCAGGAGCAATTTCGGTTCTTGTTGGAGGTCACCTTCAAGTCACCTTTCATTGTCACCTGTTACAGTGCATTTGTAAGTGATCACTTGCCTGCGCTGCCCATCAGCTGATTTGTGGCCCAGCCATGAAGCAGCCAAAAACTTCGCCACCTCAGAAGCTGGTTTCCTGACACGCTTTTTTCTGTTGCAGGATTGAGTGCCATCCTGAAGGGCCTTCGCCTGGGTTTTTGTCAAAACTTGAAAATGTGAAGGGACAAGAAATATGTAACCTACTTCTATTTATAATACTATTTTAACTCTAAATAGTGTCTCAAGATACAGTAAATATACTCAGTGGACAATTAGTGGATAATAGAATACAAATAAAATATGGAAGAATAGATTACTTTAAGATAATGTATTTTGACTGGTGTTGGTTTCCAGTATGGGGGATTGTGTTAAAGTTTTCCAAGTTATTTGAAGTCTGTAGATGTTTTCAGTTTTCATAACCTCAAAAACAGATGTCTGAAAAGTCTTATTGTGCTTTTCTACAAATGGTGTATAGGAAGAGTGTTTGCAGAGCCCAGATTACCTCAGCCCTATCCTGTGTGTCTCTGTCTTCAGTTGTATCTTTATGGTCTGTGGTACATAAACTTTTTATAGACAGTGGGAGGAGACAGTAGCTGGAGTAAAATTAAGTGTCTTACCATGAGAGAACTTTTATTACAACTTCCTCTGTGACTGAGCAGAGCCCCAAAAGAGCAAAAAATATTTAGCCGCAGAATACAGCTCAATTTTGATGACCATCTGATAAAAAAAAAATCCTTTCTGGTAACTAGTCACACATCTAAGTGCTGTCAAAACCATATAGAGTTTGGGTTCAGATCAAACTGTATCCTTACTACCTATGTATCCTCAAAGGAATGAGTCTCATCTATGGATTAGAGAGAAAACACCAATCCAATAGGAATATTCTGAGGAAGAAGTAAATATGACACAGAACCTGCTATGTAATAGGTGATCAATACTAGTGAGTCATACATTGATATGGCTGACCATGATTTTCACTTTGATAGTTCAACATGAATAAATTAATACTACTCCAATTAATAGGATGACATCTAACACATGTGTCCACTTTTAAAGGGCAGCAGCTCATCTGAAGTACTACAGAGATGAAAACATAATGAATGCACCTAATTTTATACCATATATTTGAATATATTTTAACACATATTAGTACGGGAAGAAATGACTGTAGATATGGTATCTTCCCATATCATTAAAATGTTTGTCTTTGCTTACTATTATTTTAATAGAAATGTACATATTCATATATTAAAATCTTGACAGTTTTATTCCGGTTATTTTGGAATTAAAATATTGTTTTACTCCCCACTTACTTTATTATGCATTATTAATCTTTCACCTCTGACCACCTAAATGTTTTTCCTGAGCTCCCTTTTAGTAAATCAAATCTAACATGTTTCAAAAGGAACCTCAAGCTCATTACCCTTCCTTGCATCCTACCTCCAAACAGCTATTCCTTTTGATTTTGCTATTTGTGTTAATGGTGCCATTTTTTCCATGTCACCTAAGCTTTAATTCTCCTTCCTTCCCTTTAACTTCTTATCCAAACTGCTGCTAAGTTATTAATTTGAAACCATTGCACCATGGACTTTATACACATTTTATGTACATACATATGATAGGTAGCACATATATGAAGAGTTAGTTTATGTGTGTATATATGTAAAAGCTAGCAATATAAAATACAATATAATATGTATAAAAACATATTAGCTGTCCACATATGTGCTAGCTCATATATATGTATGTGTGTATATATCGATATATATATGTGTATATATGTTTGTGTATATGTTTATATGTGTGTATACACATATAAACATATACACGTGTATACATATATACATACACACACGTATTTGTTGAGTGGTTATTACATGAGATACACAGAACCTGTATTACACATTACAGGAATAATGTTTCATTTATTCTAATCTTGCAATTACCCTGTGAAGTAGATACTATAATTATTTCCATTTTTCAGATAAGGAAAGAGTTTCTGGAACTATTTAAACTCAAATAAATAGGAAAGGAAAGAGAGCTGGGTTTCAAATCCAGATCAGCCTGACTCCAGAACCTATGAGCTTCACTACCTATTGCTTCTCGTATCTATTCCGTCTGCTTAAAACAATGCCCCTTCTATTCTTGAACTGTTATTAACCTCTGCTACATTTCCCCCTTAATAGGTCTTTACCAATTGTTTGGCCCCTCAATACAGTTTACATTTCACCACGTGATTGATCCTACTAAAACATGACTCTGATCTTGTCTTTGTTCTGCTTACTTGAAAATTGCTAATGGCTTCTTCCAAATGTTCCAAGTTACCTTTCTTCCATTAATGTATTAGTCAGGGTGAGAGAGCCCTAGCAACTGAACCAATAAGATGTGTGTATATAGAAAGAGATTTATTTTAAGGAAGTGGCTCTTGCAATTGTGGAGTCTGGCAAGTCCACTATCTGCAGAGAGGGCTGGCAGCTGCACACCTAGGGGATGAGCCAGTTTTACTGTTTAAGTCCAAAGGTTACCAGGCTGAAGACCCAAGAGAGGACAAGTGTTGCAGATGAAGTCCCAAGGCAGTCCGCTGCAGAATTCCCTCTTGCTCAGGGAAGTCAGCCTTTTGTTTAATTTAGGCCTTCAACTGATTGAATGAGGACCACTCACATTATGGAGGGCAATCTGATTTACTCAAAATCAACCAATTTAAATGCAAATAAAAGGTTCAAGATGGAGGAATAGGTAAATGCTATGTCTGCCACCTCCCACAATCACATTACAATTACAACTAAATTATAGAACAATCAACCTTGAGAATCATCTAAAGACTAGCTTAACAGAACCCCTATAGCTAAGGATATAAAGAGGCCACAGCAAGACTGGTAGGAGGGCCAGAAAGGTGAAACTGGCTGACCCCAAACCCACAGGTAGCAGTTGAGCACTGGGAGGGACACTTTGGTGGCAGAGGTCTCCCCTGAAGAGTGAGGAGTCCAGTCCTAGCCCCACTCAAACTCCCCAGCCCAGGGGTCCTGTGCCAGGAAGATGAGTCCCCACAACATCTGGCAGTGAAAATATGTGGGGATTCCATCCATCTTTCCCGGTGAAATGGAAGGTAACTGGCAACCCAGATACCCCTTTAAAGAGCGTGCACACAGAATCATTCAATTGCAAACACTCGCCCTGGGCTCTGGTGGAAGATCAGCAACTTGAGAAGGGCCAGAGACATACAGGGACAGAGTTGTGTGGCTACAAGGTGAGGACTAGAGGGACAGCCACCATTGTCCCTGTGTGGAGCCCCCTTCATGTGTAGCCTACAGGAGGGCATTACATTTCCTGTGTTGAACTTTCCTGGCCCCCACAGAGCCAGATCTGAGATCACATTCATCTTATAAAATTCATGCATGTACCACCTTTGTTACTCCTTGGGACCCCCACCCCCACCCAGCTTGCATGGCATCACCAGGGGCACACTCAGTTCCTGGGTGTCCAGCCCTGCCTGGCAAGCTGTGGAAGCCTTTTACAGCAGCAGACAGCCCATGGAGGCCTGGAAAACTTTTGGTGGCAGGCAGACAGCCTGATTTTGTACTGCAGCCTTTCTTGGGTGGCTCTCAGGGTTCTGCAGGCCTGAGGCAAACCACGGGCAGCTGGGTGTTCTCAGAGCATTTTTCACAGTGGCCACAGACTCAGCATTGGTGTAAGAACTGAATCCACATCAACTTTGTAAAAGGCACGGGTCACACCCTGTGACTCCCTGGGACCCCACACCAGCCAACTAGGGTGGCATTCCTGGGAGCACTGTCAACACTGGTTCAACCAGCCCAGCCTGTGCACCTAAGGAGGCTTTTACAGCAGCTGAGTTTTATAGTAGCCAGCAGGTGGCAACAGGCCGAGGACAGGCCTGAGCCTTTTGCTAAGCTGCTCCAGGCCTGATGCTGGTGGCAGCCAGCCTGGTTTTATAGTGAGGCCACCCCCACATGTCTCTAGGTCTAGCACAGGCAGCAACCAAGTGCATGTAGCTGTGAGCTCCTACCAGATAGCCCCAGGCTGGTCACAGGCAAGGCTGATTGGCCTGCATGGGAGTCCCTCCCAAGAGGCGCCAGAAACAACACACCTAGAGACCAGGCTCAGGCCATACCAGTACACAACCCAATTAGTCCCACAAGGGGCACACCCAAAGGGTGGTCTCAACAGGCACATAAGACTGCTGGGCTGAATCCCCTTCTGAGGGGTTAGCCCTCACACAGCACCTGATACTTTGCGGGCATAGCCAACCCTCAAAGCCAGTGAGCCTGATAGTCAATCCCACCCAATGATGCGCCAAAGGCAATCAAGGCTCAACTACAACAGGAGAACGCACACAAGGGATGTTCCCGGAACATATGCCCAGGTGATCAGGGAGACTGCACCATCGGACCACACAGGACAACGACTACATAGCACCACTCAGCCAAGACTGAGAGACATAGGAGATATACTTAATACATAGAAGCAAACACAGAGAGACAGCCAGAATGAGGAAACAAAGAAAAATATCCCAAATAAAAGAACAGGCAAACCTCCAGAAAAATAGCTAAATGAAATGGAGGCAACCAACCTATCAAAATTTAAAACACTGGTTATAAGAATGCGTAAGGAGGAGTCTGGGAGGGAGACCCAAGAGGGCGAAGTAGATAAACACCATACCTGCTTCCTTCCGTGAACAAGTTAAAATTACAACTAAATTATAGAACACTGAACCTGGAGAAACGCCTGAAGTCTGGCTGAATGAAAGTTGTATAACTAAAGGCCACTATAAAGAAGAAGCCACTTTGAAACTCACAGGAGGGGTGGAGACACGAAATTGGCTAACCCCAAACCTCGCTGTGGCAGTTGACAACTGGGAAGGATATCAGCTGTAAAGGTTCCCCACAGAGGAGCGAGGGACCCCAACCCCACACTGGTCTCTCCAGCCCAGAGTACCAGTGCCACGAAGAAGAGTCCCCACAACGTCTGGATATGAAAAATAGCGGGGATTCCGACCATCCAGGTGGGACAGAAAGCAGCTGGAAAGCTGCGGGAAACCCAGACATCCTCTTAAATGGCGGGCCCACTGATTCTCTCATTCCCAGGCACTCACCTGAGGCTTCAGCAAAGGGACAGTAACTCAGGAGGTGTTGGAGACACACGAGGGGCAGGCTGAGTTGTGTGGCCACTGGAAGAGGGCTGGAGGACAGTCAGCATTTTTTCTGTGTCGAGGCTTCCTCCAATGCAGCCGGCAGGCAGGCGCCATCTTTCCTGTGTTAAGCCTGCCTCCTACGCTTACCGCAAATCTGAAACTGATTGGTCAGGTGAGCTCAGAAGCTCCAAACTGCTGACTCACTGGGACCCAGCCTTACACAACTTCCCCAATGCTGGAAGCAATTTCTCCAAGAGCAGCTAGCCCAGCCAGCGTTGCACTGGTTCTTGGAATACTGTCAGAGTCTGGCAGACCCCACGTGGGTGGCAACTGGCCTAGGTGTGCCCTGATGTTCCTTTTACCAGAAACGTGGAGTTATCATTTTATGAGGTATATAAATGTCTAATCAGTGTTGTTTGTACACCTGAAACTAATTAAAAAAAAAAGCAAGAAAATAAAGTAATCTGTTACTATTGGATAAATAAATAGATGTAAATATCATCCAGAATGTTTGCTGAAATATCTGGGCACCTTGGCCAAGTCAATACGAAACACAAAATTAACCATCATGATTATTATTCAACAAGCTCCTTATAATTTTGCAAAGCTGGGCACTTGTGGGTCCCCCAAATCACCCCATCTTCTTCCATTCACGGTGCTAGTTTCTTTGCTTGGACAGCTCACTGCTACCTCTCATCATTGCGCAAAAGGCATGTTGAATAAATGAAGAGAGAAATGAAAGAAAAAAAAACTTTGTATTCTCGATATCAAAGTAATTATTGCCTGAAGTCATAATTAAATAAGGTTTTCAACAAATGTTAACCCAGCCAGTGTTGAATGGCATTAGGAGCTCTTTCACCACCAGTGACTGCAGCTTAAAGTCATTTGCTGCTTCTATGCCTGATGATCTTTAGATGAATGCAGCTTCTATGGCAAGGTCCTCAAAGTGTGGTCTCTGGATCTGCAGTATAAGCATCTCTTGGGGAGAACTTGTTCAAAATACCAATTTTTAGGCTCCATCCCAGACCTATGGTATCAGCATCTAGGGGTGGGGCTCAACAGTCTGTTTTCACTCACCCTACAAGTAAGTCTGAGAACCATTGCTGTGGGGATAGTGTCTTTTAAATTGCATTGAGAGACAAAATACATGGAAAAGAAACACCTTGAGAGAGAAATTCAACAGAGGTAATAAGGGTTCAAAACTGAAAGGAGGGCCGGCCGAGTGGAGCGTTGATTAAGAGCTGGCTTGGGATGCCATAGGGCCCCGGTTCGGATCCCACACATGAAGGCCAGTGACACTGCCCTCCACAACTAAGATGCTGAACAACAGCTCAACCTGGAGCTGGGCTGCCATGAGTCCACAGCGACGGTGTAGGCTGCAGCCCCTGCTGCAGTGGGTTGCCATGGGCTACTGTGTGTAGCCAGCAGCCAGCGTGAGCGGCCAGCAGCCACAGTGAGCGGCCGTCCAGAAGCCGGCGACTGATCTGCCTCACCCAGGAAGAGCGCAATGATGATGCCAACTTGGGCCAGTGAAGCAACATCCTCCACAACTAGACTGAAGAACAAAAGGACAGCAATTTGCCTGTTCCCCTTCCCCCAATTCCCCAGAGCTGTTCCCATCTCCCAATTCCCCAATTAAAAAAAAAAATCTTTAAAAAAAAAACAAAAACACAAACAAACCCCAAACTGAAGGGACATTGTGATTAGAAGGCATGAAAGAGATGTGAGGAGTAATAGGTGGTTAAGTGCTTATGTCCTGAAGTCAGTCTGATCTGGCTTTGAAAGCCCAGCTCGTCCCTCTCCTAATTGTGTGGGCTTAGATAACTTACAGAAACTCTTTCCTTATCTGAAGCCTCATTGTGTGGGCTCAAGAAAAGAGGAGAGAACTCCACTGTGGCCTTTTCCCTGGTAGGGGAAATTTCCTCCCCAAAAATAAGTTTTCCTGGAACTAGTTTGGAGGACACAACTCTGGAGAAATTAACTAGCCTAAGAGAAAAGACCAGTAGATGTTACACTTGGGGGGTCCCTACGTGCATGAAACTGTCTAGCCAGAGTGCCCCAAATGTAGCCTACCAATATACAGGCTCTGCCTTCTTGACCTGTTTTTCATGGTACACCTTTAACATAAGACAACTGCCAAGAATTGCTAAAAAGTTTAGAACAACACTTAATAGAAAAGAAAGCAACTAAAACAAAGAAAAGAAATAAGAACTTGGATGAGACAGAGCAAGGTGGGAAATAAATTTTAAAAACATCTGACCCTTCTGCACGAAGGATAATGCTGTAAATTCGTGTTTGTCCAGCCTCTCTCATGAGACACATGGTGGAGAAGGATAGGCTGGGATGGTTAAGGTGAAAGATTCTGTGTCTTCAACTGTTATAATCATGTCAGGACTTAACCCCACACCCAATCTACTGCACAGAATCTAGCAAAAATAATTCACTCTGGTTTATATTCTGATAAATGCACCCCATATAGGTATACACTGAGCATATTCATAAAAATGTTACATCCATCAGGGTCCTTAGCTATTATACTAATTTTGCACATGTGAAAATTAAGAGACTTACATGGTTTGTGATCATTTGTGAGCCATTCAGTCCAGGGTTACCTGACACTCAAGTCACTGCATGGTTTGGTACACTGAACAAGCTCTCAGGTAATCACAGAGTTGTGCTTTATTCTTCCTTCCTGTGAATCAGAATGTAACTGGTTGTTTTCCTATATCAGGAGAACACTGTGAAGGAAGTTAATAACTAAAGAATTTTGAATCCAATGTAGCAATGCTAGTGTTATTGCAAACACCAAGCAGAGTATTATTTAAAGTCAGAAGTAATTACCGTAGGTAAAAGAGGCGACCAGGTGATTCTATGTGTTAATATTAAATGTGTATAAAGGAAAATCTTTTTGGTCTGAATGAAAATGTCCTGATCTACTTGTTTGTAATTGTTTACATGAAATTTTAGGCTTAAATGAAAAATAAAATGTAGATTTAGGTGTATAATCTATATATGGCTAATTAATGAAAGTCTCAGTAAAGAAATGACAACCTCCAAACACTGTGAGAGTTAAAGGTTTAAAATATTTGGTAGTAGTTTCCATTTTCAATTTTATTATTTAAGTATAATTGAATGGGTCACTTTATCACAAAAATGGGAATTTGAAAAATATTCCTTATAAATGGCCATCACTTACAATTAATAGGTAAATTCTTACAGATAGTTGCATTTAGGAAAAAGAAATTGTTGATCAAAGTTTCATAGCATTTTGGGGGGTGCTCTCAAGGATATGAAGCAGTGTGATAAGAAACATGTTAATTGGGCAGATGAGTCCTCTCTTTGCCATCAATCCTATAATTTACAATAAGATCCTAAAAAAAAAGGTATTATTTCTCCTCATTTTGGCAGGTCATAAACAAGAAGTAAATTTCCTGCAGTTCTTCCTATAATTGTTTACTATAGTCACCCCTCAGTATCTGTAGGTGGCTGGTTTCAGGGCCCTCCATGAATACCAAAATCTGGGGATACTCACATGCTTTACATAAAATGGCATAGTATTTGCATATAATCTATAATCCTTCCATATACTTGAAATCATCTTTGAATCACTTATAATACCTCATACAATGTAAATGCTGTGTAAATAGTTGTTATACTGTCTTATTTAGGGAATGATGGCAGGAAAAAAAGTCTGTACATGCTCAGTACAGATGCAACCATTGTAGGCCTAATTACATAGCACACATCAGCAACAATGTAACTCTTGTTTTCAAATATTTTGATCCATGGTTGGATGAATTTGCAGATGCGAACCCTATGGATACACAGTGTCGAGTGTGTATTTTTTCTCATTTAAAACTTATTATATGACAGTGTGGTGTGGGGACAAGAAGGCTTGATGAGAAAGCATACCAGAGTTATTTGTTAGACAAACAGTAAGTCTGGAATTCTGCATCTTCATCTGAAATGTAAAGTGGGAGAAACAGAGAGTATCATGGCCAGATATTACACCCTTGAAATGTGGCTACTTTTGCTAAGAAATGCGTTTTTCTCATTTTATTTAACTTTCATGAACTTAAATGTAAATAGCCATATGTGGGTAGAGACTACTGTCGACACAGTGCATAATTCGACAATCTCTAGAGAATCTCTTAATTTATTCTTTTTCTGATTCTGTGTAATAATGTTTAATTCTAACCATGTAACCAGGTAGGTTGGAAACATATCTTTATAGAAACCCTGTTAAAGTCAGGCTATAGAATTGATCATTAAATTTTCTGGAAAATATCTAAATTCTGTTTGGTATAAGATGTTATGTATCAGAATTATTTAATAACTAATAATGAGGAGAAATGAATACAATTTGCTTTACAGTGTGATGACAGGGAACGCGTTTTCTGTTGGACAAATGTAGAGCCACAGATCACATCTGTGGCTGTGTGACTCGGGGCATGTCACTTTACCTGTTTACGCCTTCAATTCTACATCAGCAAAACAGAGCTAAAAATAAATATTTTATCAGTGTAACTATGAGCACCAAATGGGATAACACATGTTAAACACTTTGCATATTCTCTAGCACAAAGCAGATTCTCAAGCTGGTGTATTCTTCCCCTCATAATTTTTTTTTCAGTTAATTTAAAAAATACTTTCTACACAATCTGTATTACAGTCTGGAGAGTAATCATTTCTTTTCATTTACTATTGAATTTGGTTTTGTTTCAAAAAATAAAAACACCACAAACAACAATAAAAAAACACAGTGAAGTATAAATCACAAATCATACACTGAACAACAAAAAAAGCTATTCTTCACCTTGAAGGCCTTTTTTCCCAAACCATCAAGTTAAAAGATTTCCCCATCCTCTGTTGGTGCTGGCAAGAAAACCACAATCTATTTGTTTTCTTTCTCAGTTCCCTTTGCTCCAAAGTGTTCATTTCTAAGTCTTACCACTAGGGATGTTAGCGCCTATCCTAAAGACACCCTATCATTTAGGAAAGGATTTGGGGCAACCAGGTTGCCAGTGGCTCCAAGCCCCAGCAGGACTGCCAAGTATGTGGGAGCAACTTCCTGTTTGGTATACACTGTGTCCAGGCACCTTCAGTGCCATCAGCAGTGTGGAGGCCATTCTCACCATGGGCCTCTTGTTCATTGCTGAAGCATTCTTGGAAAGTCAAGTTCCAGAATTAAACAAACAATACAGATATGTTTTGCAACAATACGCATCGATGTTTTATAGCGTGGTTGCAAGAAGGGTTTAGGGGAAGTAAAAAACACCCAGTAATATTGACACACAGCAACAGCAATATCACCAGGCTTAGTAAAATTAGAACCATATTGAGGTAGCATTCTCATTGAAAGTGATATTCCACAGAGATCCATATTTTAAAGAAGCCATCGAGTTTCCTGTAATTGCATTTGCTTTTCTTTTTCTAATCACCAGCTCTAGAACGCTACTGGGGACCCCCCATTTGTGGAGGAAGTCTCTCCTCAGATTTTCTAGTATTTTCAAGGTTTGTGAACAATAAATTTCACTGTGCAACTTATGAAACATAATTTAACTGGAATAATTAGTCAATGAATATTTTCAAGTAAGGTCTATTATCATAAAAGTGCATTGAGGAGTCAGGTCACAAGCTCTTGTACAAGCATAATCTTGGCTTATGCTGAATTGTGCAAATATTTCTCTGTTCAGAGATAAAAGTGCATAGCTTCCTTTAAGAACCTGTTCCAGTTTTTTAATCCCTCCTACATTCAAAAAGCACATGCTCAATTCAGTGGCAACTTGAAAACGTGTGACAGATGTACAATAAAATGCCACACCTAAGCTCACACTAAGGGCTCAGAAGGAAGACTAAATCTTTCAAAGTAGGAGAGCGCAGGCAGTCATATTTTCCATCCTTTCCTGTATGTGCTACAAACTGTGGAATGTACTGAGGAATGCATATTGAATGGATTTGTATAAATGTTTTTTCTTCAATTTTCTTCAGATTTTATTGCATTCACAGGGAAATATGAAATCACTAGGTTTATCTTATCCACAGATTTATATAGAAATGAACTAACATGTTTGATACTTCATGGATATATTGCTTTCTATGTCTAAGAAGGAAAACTTTTTTTCTCCCTGAGAAAAATCAAATATAGTTAATGCCAATTATAATGCAACCTTTAAAACCCCAAATGTGGTTCAGGTTGTAGGGCTGGAAATCAAAACTCATCTTCCCTGTGGGTAGGAAATCCAGTAATGCCTCATTTGTCAGCGTTATTAAAGAATGAGGCACTCATTGTAAAAAAAAAAAAAAAAAAGTTCCGATACTTGAATTTGATTCCCTTATGTGTGAACTGAAAATGAAAACACAAAAAATTTTTTTCTAAACATCCCTAAAGTATTACATATTGTCTTCATATGCGATGTGTCCTGAACATAATTTAATCAAGTCTGAAGCTGAGCTCAGCCACTTATTAGTTATGTAACTTTGGCGAGTTAGTAAAATCCAGCTCCGCCGTTTACTAGGTTTAAAATTTTGGCAAATTAGTTAGCCTCTGTTTTCTCATCTGTCAAGCAGAGATAATTATGCCTATGTCACAGTTTGAATTAGCTAATCTATATAAAACACTTCATAAAACGCCTAACACACAGACCTACCCAGCACCGTCTCCTGGCCAGGCCTGCGCATTCTGCAGCCAGACTGTCTGGAATTGAATGTTGCCTTTGTCACTTCCTAGCAAGGAAACTTGGACAATCCTTTGAAATTGACTTCACTATGCCTCAGTTTCCACGTCTGTAAAATGGAGATAATAGGATGCAAGGATAAAGTAATTCAGGTAAAGCTCTTAGGGCAGTGACTACCATGCATAGGCAGTGTTCCTTCCAATAAATTATGATCAGTACATGTTGTCTGAAACATTGCTGAATGACACAGCTGTGTATAGTTTTGGCAGGGGTGTGTCCAAGTTTGTGTGTTGAGGAAGTTGTGTATTCTTTTTACCCCTGGTGATTTATGTTTGGCTATTTTACTAATATATTTCTAGGCATCTGCTATAAAAAGTTCTCTGAGGTAGGTCAACATCCATTTCTATGCTTTTGCATTTTCTGTGTCGGTTGGTTGGTTTTGCCATTCTTTCTTGTTTCCCTTATGAAAACATCACACTCATTCCAGCCAAATACTGCGGAAAGCTTGAGGTGGCTGAGGAAATGAGACGTCCCGTCAGGATCTGCCAATGCAGCCCAGCAAGAAGCTGGTGTCACTCAGACAAGCAGTAAATGAAATTTTAGTAGCAGATAAAATGGCTCTTCTCACCCTGCTACGCTCAGATTTGTGCAACGAGGGGTCTCTGCCTCTGGCCACACTTCTCCCAAAGAGCAAGAATCTGGGTGGGAATCAAAGGTTGTGCTCACCTAACGTCCATATTCCCCTGTGGTCCACCCCAGGTACCTGCAATTCCAAAATGCCTCGCCAGAGAGCTTTAGCCCACATCCAGATTACTGCACTGGAATTCCTCCCCTAGACCCAAAGGGTGGCTATGGGGAAGCTGTGTATGGGGATGAGGACAGGTACAGCCTTCTTCCAGGGTCTGCCAGTCTTTAAATAATAAATAAATCAGATGGGATGACTATGGACTGAAGACCAGAAAGGGCTCCCCAAATGGGTCAGCTTCGATGACACCCTGGAGTTTTCACATGACATGGAAAAGGTAAACACTCAAATGGACTGAGAATGAATTTTATACTGTTCTGGTAAGTGAGGTCTCAATCAGAATAGAAAAAAATAAGTCATGTCCTGGGTCTTCAACTTTGAATTTATGTTTAAAAATTGTGTCCTGCTTTAGTGAGGTTAGGCTTATGTGTGTGGCCTGGAAGGCGAAAACCATCACAAATGCACGGAAGTTTTTACAGAAGTCGGTGTCAGCTCAACATAAAAAATATTTCCTAAGGGAGCTGTAAAACCAGTAGGGGTAATGTGTTCATCAGCTAATATACATGTTCTGGTTCACTTACAATTTGATATTCTCTTTGCAAATTAATAAATGGCATTCTGAGACATTAACACAAAAATAAAAAACATAATGGGTTGCTGTTGTGAACTTAACCTAAATTGATTTAATCCTGCAGAATTATTGGGTTTCTCTTTACTGTGGAAATCATTTCTCAATATATCGTATATCAAATTATCACAGTGTACACCTTAAACTTACACAGTGCTGTATGTCAATTAGATCTCAATCTGGAAAAAATAATTATTGGATTCCTTTGGCTAGATATCTGTAGCCTTCAACACCTATTACAATTTGGTATGTAGTAGGTATAAAGCAAGTCTCAGGTGAAATTTGGGCACACGTATGTTTATTAGCAAGCACACACAAAGCAGGAATTCAATCTGAAAGCCTGATGAAGTTTCTCTGTTCTTTTGGATACTCTTATAATGAATTGGCATAAAGGTCCCAGGAGGCAAATGCAAAAACATTCCAGTAGCAGAACTGTTAGTCTGCTAGTCAAAATGGGGACTTAGGGCACCAGTTTGAGCAATGGAGCTAATCCAAGATTCTTACACTTCATTCAACCAAAAGCAGAAATAATCAATCCATGTTATCTTATACAATAGTCATTTCATCACAGGAAAATCACTTGCTGACTTTCCTTAGGCTGATTATCATACCATCTGACACTGAGCAGGGATCAAGACTCCGGGTGATTGAATTGCTCTTGACCATGATTCTGCCGTGTAGCATTCTGACGAGGATTTTCCAAGTGGTAGTTAACCATCTCTGGGGTGTGCACTCTTGATTAGGATCCCTCAATGAACTAGTTGTCCTAGGACACAGATTAAAAATAACATGCATTTTTATATCACTTTATTTATTTCAAATAATTTATAGAAAATATAACACCTGCTTCGTGAAGCCATGAGTCCTTGTTAATGCAAGTGATCAAGCAGGTGCTGTAAGATCAGCTGTTACGGTACAGGCATATACAGTAGAGCATAGGGAATATAGTCAACAATATTGTAATAACTATGTATGGTGTCAGATGAGCACTAGACTTAGTGGGGTGACCACTTTGTAAGCTGCATAAACATCTAATCACTATGTTGTACACCTGAGACTAATGTAATATTGTATATAAACTATAATTGAAAAAAAATTTAATTAAAAAAAAATGAGCTGTTATGGCCTTTGTCATTGGAAAAAAATCCCTTCACTGAAGGATTTTGAATCCTCATCCCAAGATCACACATCAATTTAGTAGTAAAACTAGGAATGGACACTGGTTCTCTTTTCGATCAGAGTTTCTCATTCAAGTTGGCTGCAATATTTAACTAGTATTCAACATATTTATTAATCATTTCTGATTAAGTCTTATAATTCAAACACCCATTATTTTTTATTGCAGAATAGTATTTAAACCTTTCTTTAATATTATTCTCACTTTTGTGAATTTTGTGATAAATTTATTCTTTTTTTTTTTTTATTCTGTGGACTAATGGCAAATCACATTTAAATAAAAGGTGGGTAATAAACATGGTATTGGCCTCCTCCAGAGTGTTAAATAATAATTACTTTTGTCACTCATTAAGGTTACAAATGAGGCTTTCAGACGCTCTGCAGCTCACTATTTATACAGTAATTTGGAATATCTGTAATCTGTCAGAATGGTCATGTAAAATATCAACATCATTTATTTTTCTACAGATTAAAAACTATGAATTTTAATATATCCATAAAAGATAAAAATTTTAATATAAGCATATTTATTCTATTCTGTTCATTAAAATTGCAAAATTAAGCATCATAATTCCAAATTTTAGGATTTAATGGAAAATAAACATTATGGTTGAATGATATCCTTGGTAAAGTCACAATTTTAAAACAACTGAAAATGCTTTAATTTTCACAGTGAAATTGAGACTTTTTTTAAATTAGCTAAATCATACCACACAGAACTAAGCTTCAAATTATTCTAAGGTAACTTTTCCATTTCTTTACTGATGAACCTTTCTTCTTCCTGTCATCACCTCCAAGTTTCAGGGAATGTGAAAACCAACAAAAGGAACAAACTGTTCTGTGGTGTCAGGGCTGGTGGTTTTATGGAAACTTAACAGGATTCTTCCTTCTCCTAGCTGCCTGTATATTCTCAATGAGGACAGCTAAAAAAAGGCCAAAACAAATGTTTCCTTTCTGGGGTTTTGAGGCCTCCACTTCCAGTTGAGAAATAAAGGCACACATTTAGTGGGTTGGTCTGTTGCAATAAAAACTACTATTCAAGGTTTGAAGAGTTAGACGAGTGATGATTTAAAGTCCAACAGTTTCTTTCCCTCCTAAGGAATACAGTTTGATAGATTATTGATCAGTATGTCTAATTTAATATCAGAACACTAGATAATGTCAAAAATCCATTCACATCTCAATGTCTGTACAGTGCTTTGAAAACAAATATCCTACAGCGTGCTGCAACAGGATGAGTATAGACTACAATCTCCTTGAGGACAGAAATCTTGTGTTATTTATCTTTATAACCCTACAGCCTAGCCAGGAGATCAGTGGGTGATTGCTTGATGGGGGCAACAATCAATGCCTTAAGAAGGCAACTCTTCTGTGTAGATATAGTGAAACAAGAGCTGTACTGGTTAGTGGTCAGAGAACTGAGGTTCTAATCCTATGTCTTACTATCAAGCCTTAATTTCCTCATTTAAGACATGAGATAATGACATTTGCTTACCTATCTCCAGGTTTTATTTTAAGGCATAAAAGAAGTTATATTTGTTTTAAAACTCTACATGCTAGATTGCTATAAAGTGTTAATATCACTACATCCTATAGGTAGAGTTATCTTTAGGATTCCTAGGCAAAACAAAGAGTGTGTTGCTTGATATCCATCCCTAAACCCAGTAGGTAAATCCCAGCAACCAGGGCTCCATAATAGGATCACACTGTTGTTTTAAATGAAGTATAATTTACCTACAATGAGATGCACAGATTGTTGGTGTACAATTTGGTAATTCTCAGCAAATGTATACACCCATGTAACCATTAGATTAATGAAGACATCCAACATTTTCCCCAACCTAGAAAGTTTCCTCCTGCCCCTTAAAACAGCAGCCCATTCTGTTTTTATTTTTGTGTTAATGTCTCAGAATGCCATTTATTAATTTGCAAATATAAATATAAAACATAGTATGCACACTTTTGTGTTGGGCATATCTTGCTCAATACAAAGTCTTTGAGGTTCATCTGGTATCAGTTTTTTTCCTTGCTGAGTAGGATCAATATATCCTTATTTGTTTACCCATTCACTTGTTGGTGGACACTCATTGTTTCTACTTTTAGGCTATCATGAATAACATCTATATGAATATTCTTATACAAATTTTTTTGTAGAAACATGCTTTACTTTATCTTGGGTAAATATGGAGGTGAGAAATTGTTGGATCATTAGGTTGGTGTTTCTCTTTAACTTCACAAGAAAATACAAACACAGTTCCTAAGGTAGTAGTAACATTTTAAATACAAGCAATAAATGCATGAGAGTTCAAGTTGTTCTGCATCCTGTCCAAAGTTCGGAATTATTTCTGTGTGTGTGTGTGTGTGTGAGATTTTAGCAATCTCAGTGGGTGTTTTTTAAGCAGTACCTCATGTGTTATTAATCTGCATCTTCTTCATGGTTACTCACACATCTTGTTGAAGTCTCATTTTAATTGTTCATTTGTGTTTCTATTATTATTTTGTAGCAGTTCTTTAGGTATCATTAATACAAGTTCTTTGTAAGATGTTAATTATGAATATTTTCTCCCATTCTATGGCTTAATTTTTCATGTTGTGATATTGTTTGTTGAGCAAAATCTTAAAAATTTTGAATTTGCCCAGTTTATCGATTTTTTGTTTTACAATTAATGCTCTTTTATTTCTAATTAAAAAAATCTTTGCCTAAGTTTGCAAGGATATTTCTTTTATTTTTTTCTCGAGACACTTTATAATTTTAGCTTTTACATTAAGCTGATATATCACCATATATATATATATATATATATATATATATATATACACACATATATATATATATGGTGTGAGGTTTGGATCAAGGTTTATTTTTTTTATATGTTCATCCAGTTTTCCTGTGTCATTTATTGAGAAAGGCTTTTCTTTCATTAACTTCATAACTTCAGCATCTTTTCAAAAATAATTTGACTATATATATATGTCTATATATATATGGACTATATATTATTGACTATATATATATGTCTATATATATATGGACTATATATTATTGATTATATATTTATAGGCTATATATATAGACTATATATCTACATCTCTCTCTCTCTCTCTCTCTCTCTCTATATATATATATATATATATATATACATATCTATCTAATTCTGGGCTATATTCTGATCTGTTGATATGTTTATCTATTCTTGTGCCAACACCATATAACATTCTGTCTTGTCTTACATACTGTATATTTATGATGTCTTAAAGTCAGAGTGGTAGTCCTCTAACTTTGTTCAACTTTACCCATATAAACAACATAAACTTGGATATTTCTGAAAATCCCTGCCTTCACATAGGAGGAGTATTTAGTACATTTACATTTAATGCTATTGTTGGCACTATTGAGTTTAAGTCCACCATCACTCTATTTTGTTTCTATTTGTCTAATCTATTGTTTGTTCTTTTGTTTTTTCTTTCCTGCGTTCCTTTGGAACAATCAAATATTTTCAAGTAATTTGTATTATCCTCTTTAATGACTTTTTAATCTATTCCTCATTACTTTATATTTGAGTTATTACTTTTAGACTAGAATATGCATTCCATATGATTCTTTTTTGATTTTGAACTCTTCCTCTATATAAGATCAGTAGAAGAGATATTTGGCTATGTGACACGAACATTATTTGTGTTCTAAGCTTACATTATGCAGATATTGGAAGACAGGATATTTTCAGAGTCACTACAAGAAAAGAGAGGAAGGTAGTTTTTATAAGAGAAAACAAAAAGTATAGGAATAATAAATATCAGGTAAGACTGAAGCTCCATTTATACTACTTGGACTGAAGAGTAAGCATACAAATATTTTCTTTAAATTTATCCTATATTAGATTTTAGACAGGTGGTACTGCACAATGAGACTTGATCTAAATATAGTATAGTGCATGTCTGAAGCTACTACAGCTTTTAAAGAAAAATTTATGTGAAAAAATATATATTCATATTTGATTTCAAGCATTTACTTTCAAGACTTTACATTTACATTCTGTTAAGATAAAATGTGAATTAGTTTTATTTTAATTTCATTAGTTCGTTCATTCATTCATTCATTCATTCATTCATTCAAGAATTAGTTCAGTTTTCTATGAACATCATGACTGTTGAGGAAATCTTAAGTCAATTCCTAAAAAGAAGGCCAGGAACAGTTAATGTTTCTTTTTTGTTCCTTCAAAGCGAAAGGAGGCCTGGCCTAAATTAAGCTGGAAGTGCTTTTTGCAAAGCATACCAAGCTTTATGGGACTTCAAGCTCAGCATTTTAGGCACAGTATTTCAAACTAAATCACAAGAAAAAAATCCAGCACTATATTACTTCTTTTAAACAACTCAGCATGGTGCAATTTTTTCTTTGGAAATAGAATACAGCTGCTTCCTGGGTCAGGATTATGTTTGAGGATCGTTTTGGTAAACTGAGGTCTTCTTGCAGTATTACTATTAAAATGTATAAAATGTAAGTCTTATTACATTAAACATTTATTGAGCTGCAAGAAAAATAAAGAAGAGTGAATTTGTAAGAAAAAATAATAAAATTCCAACTTTCTAATGCATATTCTTAAGAGTTTTTTAAATGCAGCATCTTGTTTTTTAGACCATTAAGAGCAATTGAAATCAGATTTTTATTTTTAAATAAAAGAGCACTCTTTACTAAATAATAATTCACAGTATAAGAAGAAAGAGTTCTACGAACTATTTCAAGTGTTCTAATATAAATGTATTTTACAACCTAACTTTTTCCAAAACATTTCCTAATTTAAGAGGAACCCAAAACCTTCTTAGCTTATTCTTTATCTTATAGATATTTTTACCATTATGCAGATCACCTTTTTGTTCATGGTGTATTTTTCTTCTATATTTTTTAGAAAATTACTTAGGCTTTTTTTCCCCCTGATTACAAGAGTAATAGATACTTATTCAAGAAAAGCTACAGAGACAGCACAAAAAATAAAGAACTTAATATATCACTTAATGAAAAATACTCCCTGTTAATAATATCTTGGTGGACTCTGTCTCATACTTTTCCCATGTAGGTATTTTAATGTGAAACATACACACATATACAGAATATAACAACACACAGATAGAGACACATAAGTTTAATGAGTTCATACTATGCTTTCCAAATATGTATTGTTCTCTACCCTAATATTTATCTTAAAAAGGCTTCAAAAATGTTCCATATCTATATGGATTCAATCAGACTTTTATACCATTCCACTGAAACGGATTTATGATAAGATCGCTACTATCTTCTAAATGTGTGAGCCTCATTCCTCTTTCCACTTGACACGGGGATCCCTCTCTCTTTCAGCCAGTCTTCATTTGGCTTCCAGAGCCTCTTCTGGTTTCATTCTTCGAGCTGCTCCTTCTTAGTCCCCCTGCCTGGGTTCTCCTCAACTCTAGTCTCTGAACATTGGAGTGTAATTGGGCTCGGTCCTGACACCTTTTCGCCTCTTTCTCTAGACCCATTCCCCTGGTGCTCACATATAGTCCGATACCTTGAAATACCATTTACAGGATAGCATCTCCCAAATATATATCTCCACTCAGCCTTCTCCTCTGAATTCTGGACTGATACATACAAGTGATTATTTGATATCTCTATTTGAAGATTTTACAGGCATCTCAAACTTAAGATTCAAAACTTCAAAGTTCAAGTTGAAATCTGATGGATTCGCCAAACCTACCGTATTTGCCGGCGTATAAGACGATTTTTTGGCCCTGAAAAATATGCCTCAAAGTGGGGGGTCGTCTTATACGCCAGGTACACTTCAGATAGACTGCCCATAGTGCCATAGTGGCCTCCCGATGCCCGCCCACTTCATTCCACATACCGTTCAGGCATCAGCAGCGCTGCTGGGTGTATGCTCGGCTGTTATGCGATTTTGCTGTTATGCGATTTTACCACACTCGCAAAATCGCACACAGCCGACCATATAACAAACTCTGTATTTTGAGTGGAAATGTTAGGGGGTCGTCTTATATGCCCAGTCGTCTTATACGCCGGCAAATATGGTACTCCTCTTCCTTATCTCAGTCAATAACTCCATGCTTACTCCTATTCAAAAAATAAACCTTGAAGTCATCTTTTATTTTACTGATATCCCACTACTGATATCTGATCTGATAAAAAAAGGCTCTTGACTTTCCAAATAAGACCTGAATCTTACCACTTAGGGCGTCCACTACTACACCCAGGTTTAGGCCCCTTGTTCACTTGCTTAGATTATTGCAGAAACCTTACAGCTGGTCTTCTTCCTTCTACCTGTAGCTCATTCTAATCTGCTCTTAACACAGCTGTCAGACTACTTTTATTCGAATTTCAGACACATCACATTCCTTCTCTGTTCCATTCCCTCCAATGGCCAGAGTCCTCCCCTGGCGCCGCTTTTCCTTTCTGACCTCATCTCCTAGAACTCCCCTTCCTGGCTCAGTCCCCCCTGCGCATGCTGACCTCTTGCTCTTCTTCAGAGGCCCTGGTCCCTCTGTGTAGGATCCTGTTCTTCCAGATGCTGTGTAGTCTGTCCTCTGACCTACTTTACATCTTGATACAAATTTCGCCCTCTCAGTGGGTCCTTCCTCAGCACTCCATTATAAATTCCATCATCCCGAGTCCCTGCTTTATTCTTCTCCTTAGTACTAACATAATGTACTTATGCATATTTACTTAGTACTGTGTTGTCTTGTTTCTCCAGCTACAATATAAGCTCCATGGGGGCAGGGTTTTTCTGTTTTATTCATTTCTGTATGTCCAGTATATAGAACAGTGACTAGAATATTATGAGCACTTCAATATTTATTTGTTAAGTCAATGAAGAAATAAACGAAGTCACATCATTATTTGTAACTACTAATAGTGTTTCATTACATGGATGCACTGTTACCATTTTCAATCAGTTCTGGATGGATGTGTGATTAGGTTGTGTCAATTTCTTCATTGGTTTCCTTATACGTTGTTTCACTTAGTCAGTTTCCAAGAACCTATCAATGACACTGAGGACATACTGTAAGTGAGTGTGCCTAGTCCATTGCATTGGCTACAGTGAGCATAATCATTCTATCAAATGCTTTTGAATACGATATTAAAAAGTTGGTATCTCAATGTTGTTTTCTGTTCATGCAACATTTCTCTCAAGTCTAGATGGTAACATTTCTCTTGGCCAACAAGTGAATGGACTACTTTCGTGAGTACTTGTGTAGCACCTTCGGTGATTGCACAGGGCAGTTCCTACAAATTTCTCAAATCAAGTTGATTTTTCCCACTCATATGTACTTTTTTCCCCTTCACCAAACTGATGATACCCTGCTATTGTGTCACCATTTTCTAGTAGGATCCAATATCAGGACGGATACTAGTTTTTGGTTTTAGGGGTTTTCTGCAGAGAAAAAGCAGCAAACAAACAAAACCCACGATAGCTAAAATAACCTTTACAAAGAAAGTCACTTGTGGCTCCTCTCTGTCATTATTAGATTGTCAGTGAATTCCTAGTTAAGTGCAGGTTTTCCCGTCGCTTTAGGTCAGGCGTGTGAAGCTATTCAGTGAGTCTAACAGGAGTCTTTCTAACTAAAGCTTATTTGCTTTGGCTGCAATTCTGACAGGCATTCTTCCTGTGCTCTTGTTAGATTTTTCTGGCTACATTCATAAAATAGAGAGCGTGTCTCTTGGCAAATATTGAATTCCTCTATATGATAACTTGTGATTTTAATGAAGTTTTGTTAATCTCTAAAACATGTGCTCTTGTGTGTCTAGTCCCTTTATTCTTCAGTAGATTTTTTTTTATTGATGTTATCTAGATGTTACTATCTTGTTTGTCAGTATAGTTCAGATTTCCTGTGTATTCTATTAAAGGATGGCTTACATATATACACAAATTACATTTTAAGAAATGCGTTTCTTCCCATAATTTTGGAAATAGAAGTTAGTTACTCTGATATAAAGCTGTCATTAATATGGTGGTTGAAATTATACAGGGAGCAATAGTGACATAGAATCACAATTCTGTATGTGCTTTTGCTTTTTAAGGAAAAAGTAGATTTTTCCTGAAGCAGCTTTTCCAAAAAAAATTTGGTCCCTGAATAACTTTAAACTACTACAAATTGTCAACCCCCAAGACCATTATTTTGTCAGTTATAACTATTGATATTTGTCAAACTAAAACTTAAAACTAAGAATTTGAAAAATTCTGGCGTATTTGTTTATTTAAAGGTAAGGTGGAAACAAATGACATGTTAATAAAAAGAACATATTTTCATGAATGTAACTATTTCTAAAAATGTTTCAGTTGGAAGAGTGACACTGCTTTACATTTTTTGTAAATGTCTTTAATACACAAATTGATATGAAAACTGGATTCTGAACCTGCTCCTGTACCTAATCTGTTGCATTATCACACAGCAGGTAGCCTCTGGAAAACTCCAATACACACTTGTGGAAGGATAAGACAAATAGCATCCTAATATTATTATGAAAATAGTTTTGACCTCACAGACCTCCTAAAGTTTCCCCAGGGGTCTTCAGACCATACATGACCCTTCAATACAGGGTCAGTATGGTCCAGAATATGAAAGAGGATAATACAGGGAAAAACTTGGAAAGTTGGGATTTTTTAGCCTTGGTTTACGAACATAATACCTAAACCTGAGAAGACGCTATATGAGATATGTTAAAATTTTAGTAATAGTTGCTCACTTTTAATGGGTTAATTTCCTTGGTTTACTGATTCGTACCCTCAACTACATTATGAAAAGGTTTCCTTTACTTTCCCTGTAACTGGCTTAGGTAGCAGAGACTGTCGTATCAGAAAAATTTCCTCTGTCCGAGGAATACAATCAATAACGTTGTAAGCATTTCTTAGGGGGCCAGATGGACCAATGCCCTTTTGGGGAGTCCACTTCATAGTTGATGTAGAGGCCTGACCACCGCATTGTATTTCTGAAACTG
>NW_017731655.1:639095-656312 GCF_001890085.2 Hipposideros armiger
AAAAAAAAAAAAGAAAAATTTCCTCTGCTTTACATAGACTTTATTATATCCTTGATTACTTAATTGAAAAATAAAAACAAACAAGAACAAAGCTTCCTCAGTTATAAAAGAACTAAAGTTATTACAATGGTATTATCTTCTAGATTTGTTTTTAAAACCTTTGTCACTTTGATTAAATAGGTGTCTGGAAATTATTTCTCAGACACCCATTATTCTATTTTATTAAGGTGCTCAAATTGCCTCTGACAGCTCGTTTGATTTTGCCTTCTTGAAATCCATGCCCAAATTTAGAAGAGAATGAAACTCTTTTCAGGATATATTTTATACCTAAAACTATTTTTGGGATTTCCCAGAGGTCTCCTGAGAAGTCACAAAGATTTGTTCTATCACCTTAAAATAAGGAAATGCGAGATAACTTTATGTTCATTTGATCTATTACTATTACAGGAGTTGCATGGGAAAAGAAGAGACACTCAGGCTTTCCTATATAATGTGCGTGTAGGTAAAATATTCCTAATTTAAATATTTCAGAAATATGGGAAAAATCCTTGGGAATTTGTCAGTGCCCTCCCCACCCGTAATATGTTTTTACTCCCAAGGGAAAATTGATGATGATGATGATGATGATGATAAAAATTCCCATAAAAATGGTTATATGTTATACCCCAATAGAGAATTTTATTTTATTTTGTTTGGATATGATTGATTATGATGGCAGTATTGATTATGCTGATAAAGTAACAAATGCATTAAGTCTCTACATAGTATTGTTTTCCTCTGATGCTTGCCTCAAGTCTCTGCTATAAGCTACTGGGCACAGTTGTGTCATCAACAGGATTCTAAGACCTTAGGTGATTGACGCTTCAAACAACAAATGTGAATACAGGCTTCAGAGCTAACATCACACAACAGCTTTCAAATCATACTACCAGACTGCTTCGTAGAATTAGACCACTAACCCAAGATCCAGTAGAATGAGAATTCATTTCCTAGGATTGTATACACTGATGAAGGAAATTTTACTGCAGTTATTCATTTAGAATACTGTTGGCATTGTTTTCAGTTTCTATTTTCTAGGTAGATGAAAAAGCCCTTTTTCTTTTTTCTTAAGCAATCTACAATGCATGCAGTTTAGTAAGATATGTTTTTTAGGTTGAAATACAGCATTTTAAAATAATATTTGGTTCCTCCTGATCACCTGTATTAATTTCCTAAGGTTGCCATAACAAATGACCACAAACTTGGTGGCTTTAAATGACACTAATTCAGCTTCTTACAGTTAGTTCTGAGAGCCAGAAGTCTGAAAATCAAAGTTTCCAAGGGGTTGATTTCTTCGGAAGGCTCTGAGAAGAGGCTCTGCCCCGTGCCTCTCTCCTAGTTTCTGATGGCAGCTGGCAGGCCTTGGCACACCTTGGCTTGGAGATGCATCACTTTAAGCTCTGCCTTCGTCTTCACATGGACTTTCCCTCTAGGTGTCTGTGTCTCAAATCTTCCTCTCATTTCTCTTGTAAAGTCACCAGTCAATAGATTTAGGGTCCATCCTAAATCCAGGATGATTTCAACTCAAAAGTCTTCATTACATCTGCACAGAGACTGTTTCCAAATAAAGTGTTAGGACTATGAGATATCTACTTAGAAGACGCAAATTAAGTCACCACACCTCCTCTCTAGAATTCAGGAACTTAGTATGTCTCCTTAATTTTCATGGAAGTATTTGCATATGAGCAATAAGAATACATACTCCAAGATTTTGCCTGAGGTATTATATTTCAGACTGAAACTCTTTTAATCAAGTATGGGGGAAGGGGGGTAAGGCTTTACTTATGGAGCCAATGGCTTCAAACTTCTCCCTAGGAAACTGGCCCAATATTTGGCTTACAGCATCCTAGCTTTACCCTTAAGGCTAGGAAGGAAAACTCCTAGCAGACTAGGAATCTTTAAATATGTGGAGAACTTCCAGAAGATAGGGATTCACTTGAATATATATGTAGTCAGTAAAATCTGGTGGACAGACATTTTTGGGCTTAGCTTCCTAGCTTTGGGATAGAAAAATAGAGGCTGTTACAAAGTAAAACCTGAGATTCCTTATGAAAATATCCAGGCAGAAGTTAATTTGTGGCCTGCATAGCTGTTCAGTACTGTATGTGACTCAGGAACTGCAAAGCCAAACCATGGAGTCTATGTGATAAACTAACGCTCTTGCGGCTCTTAGGGAAGAAATCAGGTCCAACCTAACAGCCCTTCTCATTGATCAAGAATAGTCTTTGAGATTATTATGATTGTAAGAGGGATAGACTATCACAAAATATATTAAAGATTTGAACTGGCAAAGATTACTTGGTGTCCTATCTAACACCCTTTTGGGTTATCTGTGCATTTCATTGTCCAAAATACCTGGCTATTTTATAACTTGGCAATTTGTAGAAATGGGTAGCAATGAAAATGATTCTTGTGAATAAAAAATAAATTTGTCTAGTATACTTCCAAGAAGTCAGTTTTTGTATTTAACAAATTTATTTCAGCCATTCCAATTCTGACTGGCCATATCTATGCCCTGTCTGTCTGTCTGTCTCTCTCTCTCTCTCTGGTCCATAGTGTCCTCAGGTTTTTAACCTGACAAAATATCCCCATCTCTTCCCAGAGGGAGCACCAGTGGTACCAAGATTTTTCAAAGGGCCCTAATCACATGTGGTGTTAATGGTACACGCCACTCTATGGCAATTCACTACAGTATTCTTAAATGCTATACGTACTCTTTCCTGAAACTAATCAGCCTGAGAACATGTCTGTGGTCAGGAGTCAGGTTGATTCTTGTTTCCTGCCCCCATTATCCTAGTCATCATACTCATGCTTTTCAATAAGAGGGAGAGCTGTTTCCCATTCCAAATCTCACTATACTATATAGTCTCAATACATAAAACCTTAGGGCATCAAATGAGGGAACATTTAAAAATTAATTTTTATGTTTTATGAAAAAACTAATAATTATTTATCAAAATTTAAAATAGATAATTTGATCATTCGAGTATTGATAATCATGAAAGTTAAGTTCAGAAGAAAAATTTTAACTTTCAAAAACATCATCATGGTACATTTTCAAAATTTCAATTTCAATTCGTATATAAGTATATTGTTTCACAGTTGAAGACAAAAGAGAGTGGTTAAAGACTTTCAAATACAAACAGTAATTTAAATTAGGATGAATTTGAGTAAGGGGTAGGAGAAAGGAAACAACATGTCAAGGGGATAAAAATAAACTAAAGTGAGATTTCCAAATAAAGTAGAACTTGTTCAAGAATATTTTGAGATAATGATGAATGTCAAATAACTATTATATTTGCATTGCAACAAATATATTTAGAGAGTATATTCTTAAAAAGGTACATTTAAATGTGTCTAAGGCACTGCACTGTTAAAAAACTTCCTTTAGAATTAAAAAAAAATGGTAAGGCCACGACTTTATGTTATTCCAACTCTCCAGGCTCTCATGGAAGTAATGACTGGTAATGAGTAATGAATCTGCGCTATTATCTTAGCTAGAGGTTGTGTCAACTTTGGATAACAGCATGTCTTAGTCCATTAAATAAAGCCCCGAAAGCCACAAATTATTCTAATGAGGGAACTGTAAGACTAAATGATAGGCCTGTGGGAAAATTCTTAGTTATAAAATATTTAGAGTCACTCATACCATTAACCTTGGTGTGTGGAGTTGGACTTGTACATAGCAGCACAGTGCAAAGTACTGATTAATAGTCTGGCAAACCAACTTACTGACTTTCATAAAATTATTTAGAATTACCAAACCTCAGTTTCCATTGTTTAAAAATAGGCTTGTCTGTAAAATTGTCCTATCCCTTAAAGATCTTCTGAGGAATTAATTACATATCAAGAGTTTATTTAGTACAGTGTCTGAAATATGAAAAACTATTCATTGTTTAGTATTATATTTATTTATCAACATTCTGATTTATTCCTTTCTTTGAAAATCAACTAACATTTATCCTTAATCAGCAATAAATATACTGTCTACAATATATTCCTATTTGACTCATTTAGTATCACTGAGGTATTTCTCAAATCTTTAGCTACAGAAAATGACTAATGCCGATATAATGTAATCTAAGACGTTTGTGATCATGCATTAGAAGACAAAAATAATCTCTTTGCAAAAAATAGTAGTAAGAACTGGGCTTTAATAAAGAGCTGTTCATTTCTTTGTTTTTACGCCTACTGTTACACAGAAATAATCAGGGAGAAGCATAAGGTTAATTGCTAACTACAATTTAAACAACAAGGCAACCTTCCCTTTTATTGTACTGGACTCCATTAGCTCCCTTCAGCCTAAAGACATTGCTTTTATGATAAAAATAGAATATAACACCTTTACTTTGAATATGATTTTCAATATTAAGGAATACACAGTAAAGAGGCCCAAGCTTCAGTGTAATATCCATTTTAGATGCCCAAATTATTTTTTAATATACCATTTGGAACATAATTAAATTTATAATTACACAGACTCACAGTCGTAACATATATCCAAGTGTTTGACAGATGTGGCAATGTTTTGGTTTGGAAGGCTTACTCTATCAGAGCACAAGGTCCTCTGATATTTTAACACCTATATATAATGAAAGTTAAATAAAAATCTCCAAACAGCTTTTCAAATTCAATGATATCATGTATAAAGTGTGTCCACAAAAATCATGAATCTATATTGTCCTTGTCTCTTGACTTTTACTAAAACCAATGAGATTGGTTTCAAAACTATTTCCTGGTGGATTTGGAAATGTGTGCGTTCACGCGCAATGAGAGATGTGATGCATTTGGAGTCTCAGGAGTTTCATGTAACTGTGTAGAATGACCCTCAGTATTCTTCCCTAACACTCATCAAATTGGAGAGGAGCTAGACACACAGGGACTTTTCAGCTTGCTAATCATACTTAAGATTATACCACTTATTGCCTTTCATTTTAAGCTAGGATAAAAAAAATCAAACATAATCGCAAAAATAAACTGTCTAATTAGTCTGCATTCCACATGCTAAAAAGATATGATAAAGTGGAACCTGCAGAAAAGCCAAGCAACTTAAATTTGACCTTTTTTCTCATAAAATTATGGTCATTTTCCAGTTCTCATCTGACTACCAATCAGTGGTATTTGACAGGCTCACTCATTCCTTTTGCGTTGAAACGTCTTCATCGGCCTCTTCTAATCTCCTTCCCTGGGTTCTGTTCATCTTCCCTAACTGCTAAACATTAATGTGCCCAGGAGTCAGTCTTAAACCTCTGTTCTATCTGTACTCACTCTCCAAATGAATTTATCCTGCCTCACAACTTTCAATACATTCGTATTCTGATGTTTTCAAATTTAGATCTTTAATTTCAACCTCTTTCTTAAGCTCTAGGGTTGTGTACCCAACCATTCAACGCTTCTCCATGGATGTCTAAAAACATCTGATTTTTTTTTTAACCTACTCCAAATTGGAAGATTGTTAATTTCAAAATTGAACCTGTAATTCTACCCTCCTTCAAAATAGCCCATCTTGCAGTTACCACGATCTTAAACAAAGATGACTATTTATTCAGGCCAAAATCATGGAGTTGTTTTTCACATCTTTCTCACACTCCATAGCTAATATTTCAGTAATATTCAGAATATATTCAGAATTAGGCAACTTCTCACTACCTTCACATTGTCTTCCAGATGTAAGCCACCATTTTCTTTCACTTGGACTCTTGCATTTGCCTCCTAACATGTCCCCCTGCTTCTAATCTTGCCTCCCTAGAGTCTATTTTCTCACTTCAGTGAGAATGTCACACCTGTACACAAAACTAGGGAAAAGAGGCAAGTCCAAAGTCTTTACGTGGCCTGTGACACCCTACATAGACTGTATGTATCTCCATGTCTGCCCACAAGGGTTGTGTCCTCCGTCTCCAACTTCATACTCTACCACTCCTTTCACTCATTCCACTCCAGTCACACTGGTGGTTTTTTTGTTTGTATTGTTTTGTTTTCTTCTAACACATCAGGCATGGCCCCACCTCAGAGCCTTTGCATGTTCTGTTCCTGCTGCCTGGAAGACTTTTCTTCCAGATAGCTTCATGACTGATTCTTTCAGTTCTTTTGGGTTTCTGCTTACATGCCCTTTCTTTGAAAGACCTTCCCTGGTAAGACCTTATATAGAATCATTGATCCCCCAGCAATCACTTACCATTCACTTACTCTTCCTTACCTGTATTCTTCCTCACAACACTTTTTAATGGTTACTTAAAATATCCTTCTGCCTTGGCATGAAAATATGCATGCCACCTGAAATACTATATACTTGTCTGTTTGTTTATTGCCTTTCTCCTCCTTTGAAACAGTTGATAACTTGTTATTGGAGACTTTGTTTGCTTTTCTATCCCTACAGCTCAGAAGAGTGACTAACGCAGCATACATGCTCAACTCACTTCCTATTGTGTGATCCCAATTCTGGTACATAGGTTCACTGAAAATGCCTTACTTCATGCTCATTATCTTCAATGAAACACCTTGTGGAAAGCAAAAATGGAATAGTAGGGCTTCTAAAAAGTGTTCCTGGGTAATCATTAAAGCCAACATTGGGGTGAGGGTATTTTCAAGTCCTTTCACACTTATTTAAAGCTTCTGTATCAGGTAGCAAGCTTTTGGAGCACATGTGCAATAGAAAATCCAACTCAACCTGGCTCAAATGACAAGAAGAATTCCAGAGGTGGTGCATCCAGAGGTACAATTGTTGAGCTCTCGGCCCCACAACACCTTTAGTTTACAAGTTCTAACTATGCTCTGTCCTATGCAGTGCTCATTTCTGTGCTCCTGACTGGGTACCTGAGGCATTAACATCATGTGTGTTTTGGTCATGAGAGATAGGCTTCTTCTATCCCTCTCAGCAGATCCATGAAGAGCTTCTCTAGAACCCTCCAGAAATCTGGACACTGTTTCAGTCAAAGTAGAGAGTCACATGCCCATAATTGACTCAATTGCTAATAAGGAAGGGAAGTTCCCCATAGACAATCCAGGCTCACCCACAAGCAGAGAGAGGGTGGTGTGGTCAACTTTCTCTTGAGACATGTGGGTTACATGAAGGAACTCAGAAATCTGAACTAACTCAGACTTAGGCTTCTCTAGGAGGTAAAAGGAAGCATGTCTGCTAATCAGGTGGTCAAAAACTTTCACTATGGTCTGAAACCAAAGACCTAAATAAGGGACAGTGACCTGAAAGCTAAGAGACAGCAATGACCATGACTGCGGAGACAGGCAGTTGGATGTAGAGTGTGTGTGTGTGTGTGTGTGTGTGTGTGTGTGTGTGCGCGCGCGCGCGCGCGTTATTTGGTTTTGGGGGTTTTTTGCCCATTATGGTGTCTAGACATCTTAAAAACCTTTCTAGCAGGGAGTAAGTTGCCCCTCTGGGTGGAAGCCAATTCTTAGAGATAGCAAAGGGTCCAGCCAGGAGCATGTATTTGAAATGCAAACTGAGCAAGCCAGAGCCCTGCCTCCTTTATTTGGCCCATATACGTCTGGAGAAAACATTCCTCTGCCTTAATCGTCCCAGAGCCAGGTACCAGGCAGCTACAGGCCACCCTTACTGCTACATAAAGCCCACTGAAATTGTTCCAAAGAGCCAGTCCTTGCCTTTCCCACGGAAACCCCAATAAAGGCTCTGGCCTTTCTCCTCTCTCCTGTCTTCTGCCTCTTGACCTCCTGGTGTCTTTCCCAAGTGGCCCTGTCTGGCGTGCTGTGTTTCTGGGACCTGTGAGTATAATAAACTTTGTTTTCCTGAGCCTCTCCTGTGTTTCCTCTTGTGGTCGTACCTGACTGACCAGCATATAAAAAATACACAACATGAAGTGTTTCCAGGGAGTGAGGGTTTGTGGAGAAGGCAACAGGCACACCTATTGTTTCCTTGCTCTGGTCTTGGTCAGTTTAATGCTCCAAACTACTCTCACTGAATGAATGAAGTGTGAATGAAGTAGATTTTTTTCCATTGATTTTTTTTCAAACTCCTGTGGTGCTAAGGGTAAAAGTACAGGTTTTAAAAATATGTTTCATTGCTTTCCACTTCTAGCTTGCCAATGAAGAAAATCAAACATGGATTTATGGATAGGAATGATTTGGTTCAAAATCCAAACTTCACCACTTATTAACCATATACCCTTGGTGGAGTTACTTTATCCCTTTGAGATTCATGTTTTTATTCACTAACATGACTATAGTGCTTCTTTCAGTGGTATTTAATCCAGAGTGTGTGAGAGAGTGTGTGTAAAAAAACCTGAAAAGTAGATAATCGGTGATCACTGGTCTCTCTCTCTCTTCCCTATATAGTTAGGCATGCAGCTACAAGGAAATGCTGCGAGCTCATAAAAGTCTACAGCTTTCCAGCAAATAATGGGAAAGGAATAGATAGGTAAACTTTCTTTGTTTCTAGATTATAAATCATAAGACTTGTTTAATTTGTAAATTTCTATCGACAAAGTACTCATCAATAAATGTTTTCAGTTGATAGTTTAATTCTCTTCTTTCCTTGACTTTATTGAAAATAAGAAAACCCATTCATTATTTGGCAATAATTCAGCCTTTAAACCTAAACTGTAAATATATTAATCTATCTTTCTTATAATTATAAATATTTTCTAAGACTAAATATAATGCAATTAACATGTTAATTTATATGGCTTATTTCTTTCACATCCTCACACTGTATTGGAGGGCTGAACTATCTTGTAACTATACTGATTGGAAAAAGTTAGGGTGTGTGGTGTCTTGTGCTATTTAGAATGGATTTTTTAACATAACATCTTCTTTTTACATACTATCTCTGTGCCCGAGCCCATTTCCTCTTCCCAGATTCTTGTGCTTACTCACTGTGGACCCAATCTCCTGGCGACCATAATGACCCATGGATGTAAAAATGAGCTGTCAGCAGTATTTTCACAGCCACTTTGTGAAATTAGAGCATTGTCCAAAAAATAAATGAAATATACGGGAATGGAAAAACCAAAACTTGACATGATTCATCCAGGTAAGAGCTAAATTTTCTGTGTCTTTCCAAATCATTCCTTTTCCTTCTTGTCCCCAAAATAAGGGACAATAATGCCAGAAGCCCCACAATTCCCTTTGGTACCACCTACTTGCCTTCATCGTCAGGATATGAGAAGGGAAAACTTTCCATTTTTTTAGGCACTCAAAACTCTGAAACTAGCCTTGACCTTCTGCCAGGATAAATGAATTGCTTTAAGATAGTAGCTATTTCACAAAAATAATTAATGGGAATTCCCAGGCCAGATGACATTAGTGCTAGAGAATCCAAATACTGAACCTAGCCGTAGGTCAACCACTGACCAGAATAGGGAGGAGAAAAAGGAAAAAAGCAAACAAAGGAAAAAAGCAAACAAAGGAAAAAGCTGGTCCAAAGACTAAAGAAAATACTTTGTATTAGATATTTCCTCATCTTTTAGAATCCTGTATAATGTCTAATGATTTCACTCTTCATGCCTCAGTCCGTTGTAGCAGTACCAACTGTGCTTTTCTTGGCATCCTTTACAAACTACTCTAATCTCAGCACAAGTTTCCTAGTGGAATCCTGTCTAGCACCCAGTCACACTCAGCTGAGCCAAAGTTCTCAATTCCTCAATCACTTAAAACAGCCAGGGGCTCCTCTAACTGGCACATGGGTTTTCCCCACCAGAGCCATGATTCTCTGTTGATTTGTGCTGATTCTACACACACTTCTGGTTGCAAGTTCACATTTGGATCCAGGCAGTAAGATCTGTTCAGGCTCCAGGGCCCATTAAACTTCATCATCTTGAAGTTCACTGGCATAGTTATTATTTTCAAGAACACTTAAAGTATGAAACACACATTCCACATTTATTAAGTATAACTTTCATCACCAAGAGAATTTCCATATTCAAAATATGAGCTTAGATTTTATCTATGTTTTTTGAAAGAAATTCTTCTGAAGAAAGCCTCCATTTCAGTTAAGTAAACACTCTTTAATTTTTATTTTCTCAAAATATTAATTATTTACAAAAAGGAGAAACATGAAAAAGAGAAATTAGAAGATTAATTTATAGTGATAACTTTTAACACCACCTCATGTTATCCTGGCCTTATATCAATTTCAGGTGATGCTCTAAAGAACAGTGAGGCTCCCATAACAATGCTTTTTATAAAGGCTGTTGTCAATGTTTTCTTTTTAACATATCAAGAGAAATCAAGTGAATAAATGCATCTAGCAATGTTTATACTTGAGGCGTTACTTTCTTTGGGGATTTATGAATCTTGAAACTACAATATTGTTTCATTACAGATATGAGTCCAATGTTCCCATATTTAAAGTTGACATATTAATCCAAAGAAAATCTTTAAAAAAATTCTATTTATTTTTTATATACAATTCACTAAACAGTGATAAAGTGACTGAACAACAGGTAGGACTGCAAATTTCCAAGTAGTTTCTAAATATAATTTATTTCCTTTTTCATGATTTATTTTTTAAGCAAATCAGTCCCTGATGTATCTCCACTGTCAGATCTATACCTGAAATGTCACAGGTAGAGTATAATGTGACTGAAAGAAATAATGCTTGTAACAAACAGCAGCAGCAATAACAACAACAAAGTGTAGTCATAAATAAGGGTCAAAATATGTCTTTTGAGCTGTAGTAAGAAAAAGGCCTTCTTTGATTATAATAGATAAATAAATAAATAGCTGGACCTAGAAACATTTAACATTAGACTACATTAGTTTATTTTTAAATTGCTTAGCTACTTCAAATTATTATTATTTAGTTGGGTCCTCTAGAAGCATATATAAGAAGGACCTATGAAGTAATGGTTTAACTCAGGCCAAGCATACATCATGGTTCTGATGTGCTGATCTATGTTTGTAGAAAAGCATCCCCTACCACCCTAATGCATTCTTTTGTACTCAAAAGGATATTTGGTGTATGGGGTAACCTTCAGATGATTCTGATATTGTAAATATAGATGATAGATAGATAGATAGAAAGATAAATAGATGATAGATAGATGATAGATAGATAGATAGATAGATAGATGATAGACAGATAGATACATAGATTAGATAGATAGATGGAAAGATAAATAGATGATAGATAGATGATAGACAGATAGATACATAGATTAGATAGATAGATAGATAGATAGAGTATTCTATGAGATAGTCTCATTATTCTTTCCCTATGTTCTAGGTAGTATTTCCAAAGGGAATAGAAGCAATGCACACAAGTTGTGTCCATTTTCTTAATCCACGAAGTCAAAGGACTCTGCTACCTGACCAGTATGCATCTCTTCCACTCTGCTTTCCCCCTCCTTCCCCCCAAAACCACTACAAATAACATCTACACTATTTCAGTGCATTTCATGGTTAATCACAATGAACAAAGGGTGCTGATGTGCTGTTGAATGTCTCTGGGGTCTTTTAAACACATAATCTTCCAACAGATTCCAGAAGAAAAGCTATCTGGGGCATATGGTTTATAGTCTTTAATTTACACTAATTTTGAAAAGTGACTGTCTTGCAGTAGTACTGAAATCTTAAATTACCTAGGGAATGCCAGGTAAATGCTAATTCTGAACATATTGAGGAGAAAGAGAAAACTTCACCAGGACTGTCTCACTCTGCTTCAAAGTTGATTCTATATAGTCAAAGAGATTCTTATTCTTTACCAACATGTGTAATTTGGTGACAGGGCTACCACAATTTTTCAATCTGAAAACCATCAGTAGCAACTCAGATATTCTGCTTTAGCTGAAAATCACTTTACTATTAATATTTGGTATGATTCTGTGCCATCTAATGATATATCCACACTGAGGAGATATTATGGATCATGTAATGCATTTGTGATTTTTATATTACCTTTATAACAATCCAGTTCTTATTTGTGAGATTCTATTTATTTCAAAATAAATTGTATGTCAGCATAGTTTAAGGATCAACATGTTAAATATTAACTTCTTGTAATGTGTTAAGTAAGGTATGTTTTATATTAAATCAATTGGAAGTGTTTAATATTTTACTCAGAATTATTAGAATCTTTGCCAAGTGTAATCTAATTGAAATAAGAAATTTTTAGTAAGTGCCTACATTTTAATGATTTCAGAATTAATTCTGGGTGTAATCAATAAAAAGTCACACATCCAAAAATGTAGCACACTGTGCATAGGCCAACAGAGAGAAGTGGACACTTTGGTTAAAATTAATAACAAAAATAAATGCACATCCTGATTGGTCTATCAAATAAATAGCCCAAAGGGGTCCTTTTATCCTCTGTAAAAAGAGGGGTTAGCTCTGGATGAAAATACCAGCATTGTTAAAGATAAAACTCAGAAACATATGTCAAGGAATTCCTTGCATAAAGCATAGCTGGAGACAGCCCTTTTTATGAAAACAAGTATGCCAAGGGCTTTTGTGACTTCCAGTTCTTTTATCACCTTGCAGTCTTCCTACTGATCAATTGCCTGTTCAAATGTTCCTTTTTGTTTCCCCCTAGAGAAGGCAACTTCATTTCTCTTGGAAATAGCTCCATTTCCTGTTTTATGGCTTGGGGTCCTGAAGCTTAGACCTTCTTATACTCCCATCAAAAGGTGTCATTAATTCTAGGGTACTTGACAACCATGTTCTCTTCAAAGACATTGAGAAAGTGGATGGAGATTACTGCCCCACTTCCTGCATTTGCAAGATTTTTCTATTTTATCTCTGGATGAACGTTTCTGCAAAATAAATTTATTATGCACCTTTTAGGTATAGTTCTAGGGAGATTATGCCAACTTTTTATTTCTAAAAGTGACATAGCTAGGTGCAAAGAACGTAGTTATTATATGATTTCAATATAATTGAGAGTATATATATAATTAATCATCCAAACCTGAACACTTTTGAGCATGAAACAAGAGCATGCATGGTTACCCTAACTATGTCTCTGTGAGATGAGGGGTTGGCAGTACAATTTAGGATAATCTGGCGTGAAAGGTCAAAATAAAATGAACTACTATTTGTCTATCATTTTCTTAGAATTACAATATAAAATACTTTTTGAATGTAGAGTAGGGTTTTTAAGAATTTGAATACTCTACCAAAGGAATAAAAGTGTTTTGTTTTGTTTTGTTTTTTTAATTGCTTGAATCATGCACTCAGTGTTGGGCATGGTTCAGTGAATCAGGAACACGCTGGTTAAACATTTTTAAATGGGATTCTATTCTCTAGAGCTTTTCAGTGTCTTTTTTACCTCTGTAACTACCATTGACTTCCATGGAAGGCTGCTTTAAGTCTGGTTCCTCAGAGGCAGACCCTGTAATGAACGTTTACACGTATGTACAAGTGATTTACCAAGAAAAGCCTCCCAGAACTTATTTCCTTCTTTTCTTCTCTTCCTTCCATCCTTTTTACATACTAAAAGGTTGAATGGAAACAATGGTGCAAATAATGGAAGATACAATGCAGTATGAAAGTTCAGGGGATACAAAATATTCCAAAGATTCTTAAGGATACTATCAGGGAAGCATAAAGTAGATAATCTAGGCCAGGTAGAACACGTAGGATTGGATGGAAATGGGAGGAAAATGAGATGTCAATCTGATCATAATATTCCTCTGTGGACAAGACTGCAATGGCTTTTTTACCTTGGAAATAAAATAAAGTCAAACTTGATTTCATGCACGATCAGGCCCCACCTACTTCTCTGACCTATTTTCATGCCATTCTTCACTAAGCCAACTACACTAGTTTTCTTTCACTTCCCCACACATGCCAAGCTTGGGCCCACCTCAGGGATTCTGCAGTAGCTATGCGCTCTGGGAAAGGCATCAGGGAACATTGTAGGGTCATGGAACCATTCTATATCTTGATTGGACTGGTTGCTACGTGGACATATATATTTACAAAAATTCAGCAAACTGTACACTGCAAATAAGTATGCCCTATTGTATGTAAAATATACCTCAACAAAGTTGATTTCAAGGGGAAAAAATCTCTCTAACTCAGTTACAGAAGTCAACAATTAAGTCAAATTGACCTCAAAGTATTTGTTTTAAGAAGAATTTTGCATTTATCAATTATTTAAAGTGAATTGGTAAAATTCAATTTCTTTGGTATGTAGAAGCTGATTTTCCCAGGATTCAAACATAAATAAATGGATATGAGTTATAGTCTAAAGGAAGTGGAATTTGGCAAAGAGCAGATAGCATGAACTAAAACTGGGTGGTGGACTGAAAACTCAATAGGGAGATATCACAGACTTCATCTATGATTTTCATCCAGGAACAGATCCAGACAGCTGTAGACTGTGTAGGGGGGCCTTTAAAATACAGTTACAAAATCTATTTAAAAAAACAAACAAACTGATTTCTGTTAAATTTCTTAAGTCAGACCTCAGTTCATCACAGCAAAACAAAACAAAATAAAAACCCTTGGCTGCTTCTCTCACAGCCCGCTCAGTATACAAGTAAAAGACATACAAGAAAACGAAATAAGCTAAGACAGAAGGAAAGTATATACTACTGAGAAGAAACTGTGAATTGTAAGAAAAATGAAATTACTAGCAGTGTTTTGTGTTTTTGTTTTGTTTTTTTTTTTTCCTTTGGCTGTGGCCTTGATGAAACGGAAAGGGAAGAATTTGTGCAGTCAGTTCACTACCCCCCAGATTTTTAGAATTATGTAAGGATAATAGTATTTCCCCACCCATCCCCTGAGGAGCTTTTAAGACTAGCATCTGTGAGGTGCATTTCCTAGATAAATGCGAACTGCCCTTTGACTCTCTTCAAGATAAGAAAACATTGACCCTTTCAACCAAGTTATTTATGACATTCACATAATGTGAAACAGTGCTGAGACCTGTGAGGAACGCCCAGAAGTATATATACTGAAGGCAGTTAAGATTCCCCTCTGCTACTATCCAGGAGACACCACCACACAAGTCGAACAATGCCCAAGGCTCATTAAGAAGTTTGATGAATTTAATACAATTCAAATTAAAGAGAATCTCAGGGGAACATGTTTCGAAAAGAAAACCAGATGGGGCTCCAATGTAGAGCATCCAGGGAGCCAGTGTGGGATGCCTTATAATCCTAGAGATTCTGGAATCATGAGAAAATGTGATTTATCTTCTTGGCGAATTAACATACAAAATGTGTTGGTGGCATAATATTGAGTTTCTGATTTCATAATGAAATTTTCCAGATTGTTAAAAAAAAACAACACTGAATATTGGAAGGGGTCATCCTCCTTCTGACAAGACTTGCCAAAGTAAAGGGGGGGAAAATAAGAGGAAAGAAAAATGCACATAATATATCAACACTAGTTATCAAGTGGGAAATATCAAGATGTGTGCCACGAAGAAAATAAGGACAGATCTGAATGCCAACTCTCCCAAGCGCTGTCCTTTTCTTAGTATGGAATAATAATGCTAAATGTTGACCTCACACATGAGACTGGAGGTTGGGGGAGTGGGGATTCTCTCAACAAAGAGTATAGAGAATGAAAGAAAACAAAACCCAATTAGCAGGCCGGCCGAGTGGCGCAATGGTTAAGAACTGGCTTGGGACGCCAGAGGGCCCCGGTTCAGATCCCACATATGAGGGTCAGTGACACTGCCCTCCACACCTAAGATGCTGAACAACAGCTCAACCTGGAGCTGGGCTGCCGTGAGTCGCCGGCGACGGCGTAGGCTGCAGCCCCTGTGGCAGTGGGTTGCCATGGGCTACCGTGTGTAGCCAGCAGCCAGCGTGAGCGGCCAGCAACCGCAGTGAGAGGCCGTCCAGAAGCCGGCGACTGATCTGCCTCACCTGGGAAGAGCGCAATGATGGTGCCAACTTGGGCCAGTGAAGCAACATCCTCCACAACTAGACTGAAGAACAAAAAACGACAGCATCTTGTGTGTTCCCCTTCCCCCAATTTCCCAGCACTGTTCCCATCCCCCCAGTTCCCCAATAAAAAAACAAAAACAAACAAACAATAAAAACCGATTAGCTATTTTAAAAAATTGACATAAAGTTTAAATATAAACCCAGAAATAGTGAATCTGGAGTTGTCATTTTGATTTAGCCATGGTGGCATGACCATTTGTGAAATTAACCCTCACTACACTTAGGTATAGGTGAGGTCTGAGGGTTTCTCTGTAGTCAGACAAGGGCTGCTAACTCAGAGGAAATGATGGAAAGTTTCTGGTTTATTTTGTTTTGTTTAGCAACATCTCATGAAAACATTCTTAAATTTTGGCACTGACTAGTTGTATTAGTAATATCTTACTCTGAAAATTTTAGGAAGCTCAAACTTAGGACAAGTATTCTCAAACAGAGCAAGTACTTTAAACTTTCAATGTGCTCCCTTCACCAGAAAATATAAAATATTAAAAATTAAACTAAAGTCACCTGAAATTCTATCACTCAAATAGAATCATATAATGAGAAATTTATCACAAAATGAGATCCTACTTTACATCTAATTGCACACATTTTCCTTTATTGTATATAAAAAATAGCTTTTCATGTCAAAAAATGAGGACTAAAATAATAATTTTTAACGGCAACTTAGTACATTATCTGGATACACCATAACTGAGTCAATAAACAGACCTTAGTTCATTTTGGTTGTTTCCAATTTTCCTGTGTTTAAACACAATAATAGGATGAATATATGGAATTACCTGAACAATTGACATGCATTTTAATTATGTTTCTGGGATCTCGAGGAATAAGCAAAAATAAAGAATTAAGGATTGACTCAATAGTTTTAATTTCATGGTATATAATATATAATGTATCAGAATTCCATTCTGTCCTATATTTCTTTACCCAATCTTATTGACATGAACTGGTAAAAGAAATAGGAATTGTTTAGAAAGGAACTTGAACACAGAGAGCCTGAAATCACCTACAACAACCTTATTAGAAACCTAAGGAAAAAACGGTGTCACATAAAAATAAGTAACTCAACTATAGCTCATACTAGCAGGCTAGAATGAAAAATGAGGGATGAGAGAGATTGTCAAAGGGAGGTATAAGATCGTCTTTAAAGGACAGCATGGGATTCACAAGCTATAGCAGGTTAATATCTAAAAACAAAGCTGTACTGGGCTGGCTGAGTGGCGCGATGGTTAAGAACTGGCTTGGGACGCCAGAGGGCCCCGGTTCGGATCCTAATCCACGAAGTCAAAGGACTCTGCTACCTGAC